>NW_028196954.1:12500-15000 GCF_037176805.1 Vigna unguiculata
CCTTGCTTCCAACAACCCAAGAGTCCATAGTATTCGGAGTTCTAGCGGGGCCTCCCCTTGCTTCCAACAACCCAAGAGTCCGTAGTATTCGGAGTTCTAGCGGGACCTCCCCTTGCTTCCAACAACCCAAGAGTCCATAGTATTCGGAGTTCTAGCGGGGCCTCCCCTTGCTTCCAACAACCCAAGAGTCCGTAGTATTCGGAGTTCTAGCGGGGCCTCCCGTTGCTTCCAACAACCCAAGAGTCCATAGTATTCGGAGTTCTCGCGTGGCCTCCCATTGATTCAAACAACCCAAAAGTCCATCTTCTTCGCAGTTCAACATCGCCTCCCTCGTTTCCAACAGGCCCAAAGGTCGTCTTCTTCGCAGATCCACGAAGAGCTCATCACGATTTGCCACATTCCATTTCCCACGGGTTGTCAACAACACTTTCTCACACTTCCCGCAATCGAGTACGTGCATGACATGCCAAAGCACATCTTATTTGCCTTCCATCGCACTCAAGACGACGGGTTGTGGAAGAACGATATTGCTCACAACAAGTTCAAGGACAACGTCTCAATCAAGGGACACAACCGAATTATGTTAACTGGGTCGCTAAAGTAAACCCGAGTTCATATAATGCACCGCATCCAAAAGAACTAGCCACAACACGTGCATCACTGAGATGTTTCACTAGATGGAACACGTGCGTGACATTAGGATCCTCCAACACCTCTTCGTGATGGAAAGATAGAATTCGAAGCAACCACAGAAGTACCGTCTAGTGGGTAGGCAACACAGGGACTGATCAACCAATATCACCCAAGGCAACGGGTGAAAATGGAAGAGATGCATGCTTGACCGTTCGATACGCAAGGCATGGAGCCAGCCAGCAAGTGCATCTCGATTACAACTCACACACCCTCACGTTCGCAAGACACCACACCACAAGACGGTCCACCCCCCACCTACCATGGGCAAGCAAGCAAATGGAAACATCAAGTGACGCATGGTCAAGCATCGCTAGGCATGAAAATAACTTTCCACAATATCCGAGGGACTAGCTGCCGAGCTAACCAACGATCAGTGACGACCGTGTGTTGGTATTAATAAAGCTCAACAACTATGAAGAGGCTAGTTGTGCCATGATAAACATGCTAACGCACGCACCACGTGAGGGGGGAGGCCTCATCAAGCTCCCTTTAAAACCTGCCAGTGTGGAGCTGGCCGGCTCAAGGAGCACTCCCCCCCTATAAGAGGTTAATATGCAAAAGGCAAAATTGTACAAGTAGATACACTTTTTTTGAGCAGACATAAGTCCATATCTCGGGCTACACTTCGAATTTTGATGCGATTTTTTGCAGTAATTCGTAGAATAATGGTATCTCCTTGCTCACCAAATTTCATAATTTTTCTCGAAGGGGAACTATTTTTTTTATTTTTTTTACTTACCGGGTATGTGTAAAATCGGGAAAAATAGAAAAGCACATGTAGACTTCGAATTTCGACCTCATTTTTTCCAGTCCACCACTAAACAATATCAGGAACCTCCCCACAAAATTTCATTCAGTTTGGCCAAGGTCTTAAATTTGACAAATTTTGGCACCAAGCTATCTAGTCGCGGTGCACCGACCAACTTGGCCAAGTGCAAAATGCATCCAATTCAAAACTTTTGTGCACCAACACTTTTACAGTACTCATTTGGGGACATTTGGAGGCCTTTCCAACCCTCACATCTCAAAAACCACGAATTTCATTTTTTCACAAAACTCCCCACCAAGCCTTCTAGCTATGCCGCGGTGCACCGCCAACATTGGCCATGTGCAAAACCCTCCGAACTCAAAACTTTCGTGCACCAAGAATTTCATGGTATTCATTTGGGGACATTTGGAGGCCTTTCCAACCCTCACATCTCAAAAACCACGAATTTCATTTTTTCACAAAACTCCCCACCAAGCCTTCTAGCTATGCCGCGGTGCACCGCCAACATTGGCCATGTGCAAAACCCTCCGAACTCAAAACTTTCGTGCACCAAGAATTTCATGGTATTCATTTGGGGGCATTTGGAGGCCTTTCCAACCCTCACATCTCAAAAACCACGAATTTCATTTTTTCACAAAACTCCCCACCAAGCCATTTAGCTATGCCGTGGTGCACCGCCAACCTTGCCCATGTGCAAAACCCAACCAACTCAAAACTTTCGTGCACCAAGACTTTCATGGTATTCATTTGGGGGCATTTGGAGGCCATTCCAACCCTCACATCTCAAAAACCACGAATTTCATTTTTTCACAAAACTCCCCACCAAGCCATTTAGCTATGCCGTGGTGCACCGACCAACTTGGCCATGTGCAAAACCCAACCAACTCAAAACTTTCGTGCACCAAGACTTTCATGGTATTCATTTGGGGGCATTTGGAGGCCTTTCCAACCTTCACAACTCAAAAACCACGAATTTCATTTTTTCACAAAACTCCCCACCAAGCCATTTAGCTATGCCGTGGTGCACCGCCAACCTTG
>NW_028196954.1:45000-47500 GCF_037176805.1 Vigna unguiculata
CCTCCCCTTGCTTCCAACAACCCAAGAGTCCATAGTATTCGGAGTTCTAGCGGGGCCTCCCCTTGCTTCCAACAACCCAAGAGTCCGTAGTATTCGGAGTTCTAGCGGGACCTCCCCTTGCTTCCAACAACCCAAGAGTCCATAGTATTCGGAGTTCTAGCGGGGCCTCCCCTTGCTTCCAACAACCCAAGAGTCCGTAGTATTCGGAGTTCTAGCGGGGCCTCCCGTTGCTTCCAACAACCCAAGAGTCCATAGTATTCGGAGTTCTCGCGTGGCCTCCCATTGATTCAAACAACCCAAAAGTCCATCTTCTTCGCAGTTCAACATCGCCTCCCTCGTTTCCAACAGGCCCAAAGGTCGTCTTCTTCGCAGATCCACGAAGAGCTCATCACGATTTGCCACATTCCATTTCCCACGGGTTGTCAACAACACTTTCTCACACTTCCCGCAATCGAGTACGTGCATGACATGCCAAAGCACATCTTATTTGCCTTCCATCGCACTCAAGACGACGGGTTGTGGAAGAACGATATTGCTCACAACAAGTTCAAGGACAACGTCTCAATCAAGGGACACAACCGAATTATGTTAACTGGGTCGCTAAAGTAAACCCGAGTTCATATAATGCACCGCATCCAAAAGAACTAGCCACAACACGTGCATCACTGAGATGTTTCACTAGATGGAACACGTGCGTGACATTAGGATCCTCCAACACCTCTTCGTGATGGAAAGATAGAATTCGAAGCAACCACAGAAGTACCGTCTAGTGGGTAGGCAACACAGGGACTGATCAACCAATATCACCCAAGGCAACGGGTGAAAATGGAAGAGATGCATGCTTGACCGTTCGATACGCAAGGCATGGAGCCAGCCAGCAAGTGCATCTCGATTACAACTCACACACCCTCACGTTCGCAAGACACCACACCACAAGACGGTCCACCCCCCACCTACCATGGGCAAGCAAGCAAATGGAAACATCAAGTGACGCATGGTCAAGCATCGCTAGGCATGAAAATAACTTTCCACAATATCCGAGGGACTAGCTGCCGAGCTAACCAACGATCAGTGACAACCGTGTGTTGGTATTAATAAAGCTCAACAACTATGAAGAGGCTAGTTGTGCCATGATAAACATGCTAACGCACGCACCACGTGAGGGGGGAGGCCTCATCAAGCTCCCTTTAAAACCTGCCAGTGTGGAGCTGGCCGGCTCAAGGAGCACTCCCCCCCTATAAGAGGTTAATATGCAAAAGGCAAAATTGTACAAGTAGATACACTTTTTTTGAGCAGACATAAGTCCATATCTCGGGCTACACTTCGAATTTTGATGCGATTTTTTGCAGTAATTCGTAGAATAATGGTATCTCCTTGCTCACCAAATTTCATAATTTTTCTCGAAGGGGAACTATTTTTTTTATTTTTTTTACTTACCGGGTATGTGTAAAATCGGGAAAAATAGAAAAGCACATGTAGACTTCGAATTTCGACCTCATTTTTTCCAGTCCACCACTAAACAATATCAGGAACCTCCCCACAAAATTTCATTCAGTTTGGCCAAGGTCTTAAATTTGACAAATTTTGGCACCAAGCTATCTAGTCGCGGTGCACCGACCAACTTGGCCAAGTGCAAAATGCATCCAATTCAAAACTTTTGTGCACCAACACTTTTACAGTACTCATTTGGGGACATTTGGAGGCCTTTCCAACCCTCACATCTCAAAAACCACGAATTTCATTTTTTCACAAAACTCCCCACCAAGCCTTCTAGCTATGCCGCGGTGCACCGCCAACATTGGCCATGTGCAAAACCCTCCGAACTCAAAACTTTCGTGCACCAAGAATTTCATGGTATTCATTTGGGGACATTTGGAGGCCTTTCCAACCCTCACATCTCAAAAACCACGAATTTCATTTTTTCACAAAACTCCCCACCAAGCCTTCTAGCTATGCCGCGGTGCACCGCCAACATTGGCCATGTGCAAAACCCTCCGAACTCAAAACTTTCGTGCACCAAGAATTTCATGGTATTCATTTGGGGGCATTTGGAGGCCTTTCCAACCCTCACATCTCAAAAACCACGAATTTCATTTTTTCACAAAACTCCCCACCAAGCCATTTAGCTATGCCGTGGTGCACCGCCAACCTTGCCCATGTGCAAAACCCAACCAACTCAAAACTTTCGTGCACCAAGACTTTCATGGTATTCATTTGGGGGCATTTGGAGGCCATTCCAACCCTCACATCTCAAAAACCACGAATTTCATTTTTTCACAAAACTCCCCACCAAGCCATTTAGCTATGCCGTGGTGCACCGACCAACTTGGCCATGTGCAAAACCCAACCAACTCAAAACTTTCGTGCACCAAGACTTTCATGGTATTCATTTGGGGGCATTTGGAGGCCTTTCCAACCTTCACAACTCAAAAACCACGAATTTCATTTTTTCACAAAACTCCCCACCAAGCCATTTAGCTATGCCGTGGTGCACCGCCAA
>NW_028196954.1:77500-80000 GCF_037176805.1 Vigna unguiculata
GCGGGGCCTCCCCTTGCTTCCAACAACCCAAGAGTCCATAGTATTCGGAGTTCTAGCGGGGCCTCCCCTTGCTTCCAACAACCCAAGAGTCCGTAGTATTCGGAGTTCTAGCGGGACCTCCCCTTGCTTCCAACAACCCAAGAGTCCATAGTATTCGGAGTTCTAGCGGGGCCTCCCCTTGCTTCCAACAACCCAAGAGTCCGTAGTATTCGGAGTTCTAGCGGGGCCTCCCGTTGCTTCCAACAACCCAAGAGTCCATAGTATTCGGAGTTCTCGCGTGGCCTCCCATTGATTCAAACAACCCAAAAGTCCATCTTCTTCGCAGTTCAACATCGCCTCCCTCGTTTCCAACAGGCCCAAAGGTCGTCTTCTTCGCAGATCCACGAAGAGCTCATCACGATTTGCCACATTCCATTTCCCACGGGTTGTCAACAACACTTTCTCACACTTCCCGCAATCGAGTACGTGCATGACATGCCAAAGCACATCTTATTTGCCTTCCATCGCACTCAAGACGACGGGTTGTGGAAGAACGATATTGCTCACAACAAGTTCAAGGACAACGTCTCAATCAAGGGACACAACCGAATTATGTTAACTGGGTCGCTAAAGTAAACCCGAGTTCATATAATGCACCGCATCCAAAAGAACTAGCCACAACACGTGCATCACTGAGATGTTTCACTAGATGGAACACGTGCGTGACATTAGGATCCTCCAACACCTCTTCGTGATGGAAAGATAGAATTCGAAGCAACCACAGAAGTACCGTCTAGTGGGTAGGCAACACAGGGACTGATCAACCAATATCACCCAAGGCAACGGGTGAAAATGGAAGAGATGCATGCTTGACCGTTCGATACGCAAGGCATGGAGCCAGCCAGCAAGTGCATCTCGATTACAACTCACACACCCTCACGTTCGCAAGACACCACACCACAAGACGGTCCACCCCCCACCTACCATGGGCAAGCAAGCAAATGGAAACATCAAGTGACGCATGGTCAAGCATCGCTAGGCATGAAAATAACTTTCCACAATATCCGAGGGACTAGCTGCCGAGCTAACCAACGATCAGTGACGACCGTGTGTTGGTATTAATAAAGCTCAACAACTATGAAGAGGCTAGTTGTGCCATGATAAACATGCTAACGCACGCACCACGTGAGGGGGGAGGCCTCATCAAGCTCCCTTTAAAACCTGCCAGTGTGGAGCTGGCCGGCTCAAGGAGCACTCCCCCCCTATAAGAGGTTAATATGCAAAAGGCAAAATTGTACAAGTAGATACACTTTTTTTGAGCAGACATAAGTCCATATCTCGGGCTACACTTCGAATTTTGATGCGATTTTTTGCAGTAATTCGTAGAATAATGGTATCTCCTTGCTCACCAAATTTCATAATTTTTCTCGAAGGGGAACTATTTTTTTTATTTTTTTTACTTACCGGGTATGTGTAAAATCGGGAAAAATAGAAAAGCACATGTAGACTTCGAATTTCGACCTCATTTTTTCCAGTCCACCACTAAACAATATCAGGAACCTCCCCACAAAATTTCATTCAGTTTGGCCAAGGTCTTAAATTTGACAAATTTTGGCACCAAGCTATCTAGTCGCGGTGCACCGACCAACTTGGCCAAGTGCAAAATGCATCCAATTCAAAACTTTTGTGCACCAACACTTTTACAGTACTCATTTGGGGACATTTGGAGGCCTTTCCAACCCTCACATCTCAAAAACCACGAATTTCATTTTTTCACAAAACTCCCCACCAAGCCTTCTAGCTATGCCGCGGTGCACCGCCAACATTGGCCATGTGCAAAACCCTCCGAACTCAAAACTTTCGTGCACCAAGAATTTCATGGTATTCATTTGGGGACATTTGGAGGCCTTTCCAACCCTCACATCTCAAAAACCACGAATTTCATTTTTTCACAAAACTCCCCACCAAGCCTTCTAGCTATGCCGCGGTGCACCGCCAACATTGGCCATGTGCAAAACCCTCCGAACTCAAAACTTTCGTGCACCAAGAATTTCATGGTATTCATTTGGGGGCATTTGGAGGCCTTTCCAACCCTCACATCTCAAAAACCACGAATTTCATTTTTTCACAAAACTCCCCACCAAGCCATTTAGCTATGCCGTGGTGCACCGCCAACCTTGCCCATGTGCAAAACCCAACCAACTCAAAACTTTCGTGCACCAAGACTTTCATGGTATTCATTTGGGGGCATTTGGAGGCCATTCCAACCCTCACATCTCAAAAACCACGAATTTCATTTTTTCACAAAACTCCCCACCAAGCCATTTAGCTATGCCGTGGTGCACCGACCAACTTGGCCATGTGCAAAACCCAACCAACTCAAAACTTTCGTGCACCAAGACTTTCATGGTATTCATTTGGGGGCATTTGGAGGCCTTTCCAACCTTCACAACTCAAAAACCACGAATTTCATTTTTTCACAAAACTCCCCACCAAGCCATTTAGCTATGCCGTGGTGCAC
>NW_028196955.1:0-10000 GCF_037176805.1 Vigna unguiculata
AGATCATATCATTAATATGAATAGAATATTCAAATGAAATTCAAATTTTTATAGTTCATTTTTTCTATTTTATTTCTTTTAGTTTCACAATGTACCACCCATATAAGTATAAGATATAAGATTTTCCAATAGAAGAAGTTTACTCCCCCTTAGAATGTAATGTGTTATAGTTTTCTTTTTTTTTTTTAGGAACTGATCTATTCCCTTTATGGCTGACAATCCGAAAGAATTCTGAGGGAGGGGTCATTTCATTTTTAAATCTAGAATAAAAAGAACTTCCAAGAAATGAGAGAATTAAGAATACCACTAGAAACACTAATCCAATCCATAATGATGTACCGGAAAATAGAACATTTTTGTTATTTGACCAACCTTCAGGAGAAGCAAATACAACAGGTACACTAATCAATAAAATAAATGAAATAGCAATTAATGCAAAAACAGCTAATTGGAAAGCAATAGTCATGTTCTAATCCTCCAATTTACCAACAAAAGAACTTTACCATTTTGATCCCTCAACCCCTGGATGCCTTTCTTAATATTCATTGAAAAAAAAATTTGTAAATGGAAAAACGCAGAAGGGTTTTTATCATGAATTCATTGATTTTGTTTATTATCAACCCTTTTGAGGCTTGGATCGAGGATAGTTTTTTTACTTCACAAAAAGGCATGCTGGATTTTGTACCTATATACATACCGATAGAAAACTAAACCAATAAATTCACATTGAATATCTTTCCTATGGGTCGATAAAAGGGTATCAATTCAAATACTCATGGTCTACTCAGTGGAATAAAGATAAAAAAATATATATATTAGCTTTGGAGAGATGGCTGAGTGGTTGATAGCCCCGGTCTTGAAAACCGGTATAGTTTGAAACAAAGAATTATCGAGGGTTCGAATCCCTCTCTCTCCTTTTTCTCGATGAATAGATTTGTTTATTTCTTAGTTTCTATCGAATCTTTTTTCGGACTGGGCTATATATCCTCAACATCCCGAAAAAAAGATTCGATAGAAACTAGAAATAGGAAAATAAATTCTTCTTTACGACTCGCTCTACTCAACCAAATATTTATAGTAAAAAAAAGGGATTTCTACTTCATTGGATCTCACGTCTCAATTAAGAGGAGTCATGGAAAGAACAGGTTCAAAATCGCGATCAATTCCTTTTTCAAATCCTGCGGCAGGCTGCGCGAGCTCTTCCCGCGTGCCATAAATGGCCTACAAATAGAAAGAATCCTAGAACAAAATGAGAAGTAGCTAACCAACTTCTAGGAGAAACATAATTGACTGCATTAATCTCTGTAGCTACGCCACCCACGGATTTAATGAACCTAAAGGAGCATGAGTCATATATTCCGCAGAACGACGTTCTTGCCAAGGCTGTATATACTTTTTTCAGTCTACTCAAGTCTAAACCATTAGGACCCCTTAGAGGTTCTAACCAAGGAGCACGCAAATCCCAAAAACGCATAGTTTTTCCGCCAAAAATAACTTCTCCAGTCGGGGAACGCATTAGATATTTACCTAAACCTGTAGGTCCTTGAGCAGATCCTACATTAGCCCCAAGACGTTGGTCTCTAAACTAGAAAAGTAAATGCTTGAGCTTGAGAAGCTTCTGGACCAGTGGGCCCATAAAACTCACTAGATAAGCGGTATTATTAAACCAGACAAAGCAACAAGCAATAAAACCAAAAACAGATAAAGCACCTAAACTATAGATAAGTAAGCTTCTCCAGACCATACAAGTGCACGCCGAGCCCATGCAAAGGGTTTGGTTAAGATATGCCAGATTCCACCAAGTATACAAATGGAAACCCAACCATACATGCCCTCCATAATATCTTCCAAATCGTCCACACTAACAATCCACCCTTCGCCCCCAAAAGGCGATTTTAATAAATATCCAAATAGAATACTTGGACTAAGGTCAAATTGGTTATTTTTCTTACATCTCCCCCCCCCGGAGCCCATGTATCATATATACCTCCAAAATAAAGAGCCTTGAATACTAGAAGAAAAGCACCTATACCTAACAAGATTAAGTGAATACCCAAAATTGTAGTCATTTTATTTCTATCTTTCCATACATAACCGAAGAACGGAAAAGATTCTTCAAGAGTCTCAGGTCCCAGAAGTGCATGATAAATACCGCCAAAGCCCAATACTGCAGAGGAAAATTAAGTGAAGTACTCCAGACACAAAGTATGGAAAAGTGTCTATAACTTCCCCCCCAGGACCTACTCCCCAACCTAGAGTAGCTAGGTGGGGAAGCAAAATTAAACCTTGTTCATACATGGGCTTCTCGGGTACGAAATGAGCCACTTAAAAAGGTTCATTGCTCGGCCAGAATACTATTATCCAGCATGGGCTACATGGGCCCCTAATAGTTTACCAGATAAATTGATAAGTCGTGCATTCCCGGCCCACCAAGCGAACCGGTAGTTTCCTGGTCACGACCAGTTAAAGCTAAAGTTCCATTAAAGAGCGTTTCCACGTGGTAGAACCTCCTCAGGAATATAAGGTTTTCATGAGGGCTGATCTTGAGCTGCCATCCACGCACGAATACCTTCGTTTAAGAGAATATTTTTTGTGTAGAAAGTCTCAAATTCAGGATCTTCCGCTGCGCGGATTTCTTGAGAAACGAAGTCATAAGCACGTAGGTTCAGGGCCAAACCGACTACCCCAAGAGCACTCATCCATAAACCAGTTACTGGTACAAATAACATAAAGAAATGTAACCAACGTTTATTGGAAAAAGCAACCCCAAAGATTTGGGACCAAAAGCGATTAGCAGTAACCATTGAATAAGTTTCTTCAGCTTGGGTTGGGTTAAAAGCACGGAATGTATTTGCGCCATCACCATCTTCAAATAAAGTATTTTCTACGGTTGCCACCATGAATAGCGCATAGTAGTGCAGCGCCCATACACCAGCAACTCCCATCATATGAAATGGGTTTAATGGTCCAATTATGACATCCTTGGAAAAAGAGGATGAATCGAATATAGCTGCTACACCACCAAAACTTGGAGCAAAGAACCAACCAGACTGACCCAGTGGATAAATAAGGAATACAGAAACAAAAACAGCAATTGGACCTGAGAATGCGATTGCATTTATAAGGTCGCAATTGAACAGATCGAGCAAGTTCAAATTGACGTAACATGAAACCTATTAATCCGAAAGCACCGTGGAGAGCAACAAAAGTCCACAGACCGCCTAACTGACACCAACGGGTAAAAATCTCCTGTGCTTCAGGACCCCACAGTAACAACAAAGAGTGTGCTAAACTATTAGCGGGAGTGGAAACTCAGCGGTTAAGAAGTTGCAGCCTTCTAAATAAGAACTTGCCAAGCCGTGAGTATACCATGAAGTTACAAAGGTCGTACCTGTAAACCAACCCCCCCCAAGGCGAAATAGGCGCAAGGAAAGAGTAATAGACCGGACCAACCCACAAAAACGAAACGGTCCCACCGCAACCAGTCATCCATAATATCAAATAAATCATTTTCATCTTTGGTAAATTTACCAAGAGCTATAGTCATAGCGATCCTCCTATTCAACTACTTCAACCATTTCCCCAACACCTCATAGAGCATTTTCAGAGATGGACGGGACCTTGAATCATTTATCCTCTATTCATTTCTCTCTCTATAGTAATATAGAATATATAAGTATACTTTCCCTTGGTTTCTAATCGGTTTCGAATAAAAAATCATTTATGGGTCTATGATATCTAGGGCAAATCCATGAACTCGATGTGGTTATTCCTTATCTAGTCTTAAAAATCTTCAAGTCATCAATCATAAAATCTGCTATGACTCCAAAATCCGATAGAAATTTTTTTTTCAGAACTGTTCAAGAAACAAATGATCCCTGTTTCACTTCTTATACCTAGCGGATCTTCAGACATAATTTCACTCCTTTCATCAAAGAAACTTATTCTTGAAGTTTGGTTGTGAATTGACTTCTATTTTGTCTAGGAAACTACTGTAGGATCATAGGTTTCTAAATTTCTATTTCATTTACAGTTTTTTCTTCTAGTATTTCATTTTTTTTTATAAATACTATAATAAAAAGAAAAAACTGTAAATGAATAGTTTTTGTCTCATATATATGAATTGCTGGAAAAATATCGTACACATCGATATGAAAAGAAACTATTTGATATGTGAAGACATAATTGTAATGTATTTTTCTATTATTTCTATAAGATTCTATCTAATCTTATAGAAATAATAGAAATTTATGGAAAAAAATATGTTTCATTTTAATTTTAAAAAAACTTGTTTGGTGGAACTTGAAATTCGTATTAAGGCCCTTCTGAGTAAAGGAAAAGGCAGAACCTTTTTTCTTAGTTCAGAAACAAGAAGATTTCATTGGAAATATTCAGAGATTCTTAGGGAGTCTAAACGAAAAAAGTCTTAAAAAGAAAAAAAATTGTTCGAATTGAATCTTTATCAAATTTGAATATCAGAATAGTAGATATAAATATAATTCAACGGGTTAGGTCCACTTACTTTTTTTTATTTTTCCATTATTGAATTTTACACTTTTTCTTTTTTATTACAAATAGAAACTTTTTCAAAATATCAAGAATCTTTTTATTCTTCCTTCAAATAGAAAGACTATTGCTTTTGAAAAAAAAAGTAAAAAGCCCCTTATCGGATTTGAACCGATGACTTACGCCTTACCATGGCGTTACTCTACCACTGAGTTAAAAGGGCCCTTTTTCTTTCTTTCAATTTCTAAATAAGGAACTAGCATGACTAGTACATATATTTGTTACTGTGTATACTTATTCTATAAATTTATATAAATTATTTCTATAAATTTATATAAATTATATAAATTAAATGATATAAATGGGATTAGAATACATGTACATCAATATCTATTATTTGTATAATGACTCATCAAAGAACAAAAAATTGGATTTTACCTAGTGAATAGAATATAGTTAAAAAAAAGAATTGATTAAGATTGGATTTGATCCATATCAAATATATTATTTCAAAATGGATTCTTGAAGTCATTCTAATCATAACACTAAATTCTTTTTATTGATACATAAATGTACTCACAAAATAAAATATTTCATCGAAACATTGATAAAATCGAATCATTGATAAAATGGATTCAATATGTTCTGTCCCTAAACCAAATTTTTATTTTTTTATTGGAAAAATTCTATTTTCCAAAGTTTTTTTTCTTAGTATTAGATATAAATCTACCTATCGAATCTTAGTATTAGTAATAAATGATAGAAATGAAGTTTTAAACCTCTCGTCCTTTGCAACAAACGAATCATTCCTGTGAAGAATTTTCTCTTTATTGGAACATTACTTCTTTTTTTTTCTTATTATGACTGGAATAAAAAAATTTAGAAATATAAATGATTAATAAAAAATTCTATGGAATTATGAAAGAACGAAAAATATTTTTTTTTATCGAATCATATCATTATATTGGACAATTGCAAAAAACTGTTCATACTATGAACGTAGTATAATGGCGGTCGGGCAAGTATGCCCCCATCGTCTAGTGGTTCAGGACATCTCTCTTTCAAGGAGGCAGCGGGGATTCGACTTCCCCTGGGGGTAGGGTGTTACGAAAGGAAGTTGATCAATAAATTTTCAATAAAAACTGAAATGTATTCTTCCTATTGTGCTGGGTCGATGCCCGAGCGGTTAATGGGGACGGACTGTAAATTCGTTGGCAATATGTCTACGCTGGTTCAAATCCAGCTCGGCCCAAGAATTTTGCCGATCCACTATGAAATTCTATAACCCATTTATAGTTCTCTGGAAATTGACTGATGTGCTATGATACGGAAGAATCAAAATATTAAACATATCTAAGGTTATTTCTTTTTTTTCTGTATTCCATATTTCTTTCCACAAATTCAAAAATCTTGTTAATAATCGGTATTCATGTCAAGATCTGTAAGTAGAAAATATAAGGAAAAATTGAAAAAAAAAAATATTTTTTTTTCATTGATTCAATTTTCAATCGATTTGTTAATAGAATAAGAATAAGAAACGGATTACGAGTAATTTGTGTCGATCTCACTAAAGTGGATATCGATATACATATCAATATATAAAAAAATGCGCTTTTTTCATTTACAACAAAAAGGTTCGAATCCGAAATAGAAAAAGAAAAGGTTTGACAGAAACGGTCCGTAAAAATATTTATACAGTACACCCCTTTCCCTGGGATTGTAGTTCAATTGGTCAGAGCACCGCCCTGTCAAGGCGGAAGCTGCGGGTTCGAGCCCCGTCAATCCCGTTGGATATAAATCCAAAAAAATAAAAAATAAATTCCTTTTTTGTGTATTGTAGGGAATCAAATTGATAAACAAAATTTTATTTGGGGCCCCCCCCTGCTTTTTCATTTGTTTCGCCGAAAAAGGAAGGAAAGGGATTTTGGACTTTCATCAAGAATAAATGTTTTTTTGTTTTATTTAGTATGGATAAAAGATCTTCCTATGTTATACTATTTCATGAGTTGATTTGATAGCTCAGATTTTGTGATTCATGATATTGATCCGATTTGATATCATTGAAATCCAATTTATACCATTGTTGAAAAGATTGAACATTTCTATGGGATTAAATCCCGAATTTTTTTTTTAGAAATTTAAGAGAAATAGAACATAATAAAGATTATGGAAGTAAATATTCTCGCCTTTATTGCTACTGCACTGTTATTCTAGTCCTACAAGTCTAGTCCTACTGCTTTTTATACTTATAATTTATGTAAAAACGGTAAGTAAAAGTGACTAATTTCACTGAAATATGATTTCTTCATTTTTATGAATGATTTAAAAAAATGATCGTACAATCAGCGTAATCCAGATAGTAGAAATCAATTTGATTTCTACTATCTGGAGAATTGCGTCCAATTTTTTTTTTCAGATTCTTTTTTACAAACAATTCCGGTATCTTAGGAAAAAAAGGGGGTAAAAAAACAGGAATGGTTATTACACGGTCCGCCATTTTCCATATATATATATATCTATATAACCAGGTAAGCGTCAGTTCATCGAAATAGAAATTTTAAGAAAAATTTGATTGGAATAGGAATCCATTTCTTCTTCTTTTGATTCCCTTGTTTTTCTCAAAATAGGAATATGGGAATAATGAAAATATTTGTTTTGATTGAAAGAGGTATTTTCAATTCCTATAAGATACATAGAATACATTACACTACTAAAATATAATAGAATCAAGATAGATTTTCTATTTGAACTCAATTAATTAGTATTAGTTTAAATGAAATATTTTCATTCAATAGTTTCGAAATTCAAAAATTCAGGTAGAAATCAACAAGGTTACTTGGATCCCCTTAACTCAATTTTTAGTATCCCTTAGCCCACTTCTTCCCCATACTACGAGGGAAAGGGAAAATGAAAAAACTACCATTAAAGCAGCCCAAGCAATACCTTACTATATCCATGTAAATTTTTGTCTCCTATCTCTATAAATATGAAGGAACTATTTCATTATTTTTTCAAATTTTTTATTCTATTCTTTTTTTTGTATTATTCGCTAAAAATACTATACTATAATAGTGGAATTGCTATTACAGAGTCAAAAAAGGATTCTGGGCTAACATCATTCACGAAAAACAAGAATTCATTCTATTTATTAGTTATTAGAACATCTAAAAAGTTTTTTTTGATTATTTTTAGTAAAATCATAAAACATTAAACATAAAAAAATTATAGGAAGTTATAAGTCAATGAATGTTCACTACCAGGTGGGAATATTAAGATTTCTCTTTTATCATTTCCTTAAGGATTTCATAAAAAAAGAATCAAGACAGATTCATTTTGCATACCTTATACTCTTCTTTCTATTTGAAATAGTCCCCTTAAATGTCTCCCAATTCGTTCTCTAAATAATTAAAAAAAACTTTTTTTCTTTTCTATTCGATTTTTAGAATCAAAACTTTTTAATTTTATTAGAATATAGAATATGAAAATCTAAAGAATACTTTTTTGAATATTACGAAAGGCGAATTAGCTAAATTAAAGCTATTAAATAGAATTGATCTAAATAAATAATATTGATAAAATGTGGAAGCACTCATAAACTTTTAAATTAGTCTGTATAGAAGGTTTTTCTTCTGCCTTTTTCTCTACCTAAAAAATGGACTTTCCTATCCGACTTATTCTTAATCCAATCTAATAAAAGACCCAGTCAGGAGACAGACACTACAATAGTTGTGTAGTGAACGAACTATCATTTCTAAATTTATGGATTCCTTTTCACTACTAGAATCTTTCCTTGAATTCGAGACAAAAATATTTACAACATTTTTTAAGCTACTGATGCTTATAATTTCGAATCAAACGCAATTCTCAAGACTCCTTTTCCCTCGCTGCTTCTGTTGGAAAAAAAGTTTTCTAAAAAAACGTAATATAATCTTTCATTTACAGTTTCTTATCGATCAGGCGACACCCGGATTTGAACTGGGGAAAAAGGATTTGCAGTCCCCCGCCTTACCACTCGGCCATGCCGCCAATAAAAATATAGATATGAAGTTTTTGAGAATACTCCCCCCTTTTCTTTCTATTGAAAAATTGAAAAACAATCTTGAGACAAATCGCAACCGTTAACTATTCTTTATGAATTATTCTTGAATATTTGAATAGAAATTTTTCTTTTTCTTAATGAGATCAGAAAATAAAAATTGATACATAACCAATCAATATTGCTTTTTTTTTTAACTTTGTTCATTCTAATTATAACAGCAACTTTCAATATATGTAAACCCTAGAATATCAATTTGATCTGTTACACAGATATTATCTAATCGAGTATCTTATCCATATCTATATAGATATAGAATACCAATACTATACGGTATTTTCAAGAAATTATCGTGCTTATTCTTTTTTTTACAATTTTCAATAGAAAATTTGTAAAAATTCACACAACATGTTATGTGTTTGTTATCCTGACAAATATGACTGCAATAAAGTTAGAGACAGATCTATAGCTGCAGTTAAATATATGCATGTTTCAAAAATACAAGCCTTATTACATTACACATAACATACTCTAATCATATTCTCCCCAATTCCTCTCCAAAATACTTCACTTCAAAATATATCTTTTCTTGACAATTTCGAATGGATTTTTTTTTGTATCCAATTGAATTTGAATATGTAATATCATAATAATGATAGAAATGAAATGCATTTTTTTAGATTCCTAAAAAAAATATTGAAATGCCCGTAGAAATTTCCAATCCTTTTTTAGATTAGACTTTCGATTCTATCTGTTTGTTTTGTTGCAAATTCCTTCGAAGTTGAGTATCAAATTCTAATATTTCTTTCTCTTTTCATAATAGGTATTTCATACACTAAGAAATATTTGATACACGGGATTAGGTAAGATTTCATGTAATTCAGTATAAAGAATAGAAATTCCAATATTGCTAAATGGATTCATGTGATTTGATGAAGCATGACAGCAAATCGTGGAATATTTTTCGATAAAATTCACGGGGAAATTGAAAATGCTTGGGAGTGAAAATGAAGAAATGTCTACACTACCTGGATTGAATCAGATACAATTTGAAGGGTTTTGTAGGTTCATTGATCGGGGCTTAACAGAAGGGCTTTTTAAGTTTCCAAAAATTGAGGATACAGATCAAGAAATTGAATTTCAATTATTTGCCGAAACATATCAATTATTAGAACCCTTGATAAACGAAAAAGATGCTGTATATGAATCACTTACATATTCTGCTGAATTATATATATCCGCGGGATTAATTTGGAAAAGTAGTAGAGATATACAAAAACAAACTATTTTGTTGGAAATATTCCTCTAATGAATTCTCTGGGAACTTCTATAGTAAATGGAATATACAGAATAGTAATCAATCAAATATTGCAAAGTCCTGGTATCTATTACCGTTCAGAATTGGACCCTAACGGAATTCCGGTCTATACTGGCACTATAATATCAGACTGGGGGGGT
>NW_028196955.1:15000-30545 GCF_037176805.1 Vigna unguiculata
CATTCCAACCCATTTTAGTAGAGGGGCGTGCTATTTGTTTGCATCCATTAGTTTGTAAGGGATTCATGCAGACTTTGATGGCGATCAAATGGCTGTTCATGTGCCTTTATCCTTAGAAGCTCAAGCAGAAGCACGTTTACTTATGTTTTCTCATACAAACCTCTTGTCTCCAGCTATCGCGGATCCAATTTCTGTACCAACTCAAGATATGCTTATTGGACTTTACATATTAACGAATGGGAATCGTCGGGGTATTTCTTCAAATAGGTATAATCCACGTAATTGCAGAAATTTGAAAAATGAAAGAATTCCCACAAAAAAACTATAAGTATACGAAAAAAAAAGAACCTTTTTTTTGGAATTCCTATGATGCAATTGGAGCTTATCAACAGAAAAGAATAACCTTCGATAGTCCTTTGTGGCTCCGGGTGGCGACTAGATCTACGCATTATTTCGTCAAGAGAAGTTCCTATCGAAGTTCACTATGAATCTTTAGGCACCTATCATGAAATTTATGGGCATTATCTAGTAGTAAGAAGTACAAAAAAACAAATTCGTTCTATTTACATTCGAACCAACGTAGGTCATATTTCTTTTTATCGAGAAATCGAAGAAGCTGTACAAGGTTTTTGCCGAGCCTATTCATATGGTATCTAATCATATAGATGGTTGTATCTAAGATAAACAAATTTATGATACTGGTGTAAATTCAAATCTTCATGATTTAACATTTAACAGGATCTTAGTTTTTTAATTTCTCAATTTCTACACAAATTAAGATAAAGAAAAGGCAGTTTTTCAATCATTGACTCAAATCCATTGTTGAACTGAATGAATCCCACTGAGTGGAATAGGGAGGTACTTATGGCAGAACGGACCAATCTAATGTTTCACAATAAAGTGATAGGTGGAACTGCCATTAAACGACTTATTAGCAGATTAATAGATCACTTCGGAATGGCATATACATCACATATCCTGGATCAAGTCAAGACTCTGGGATTCCGCCAAGCTACGGCTACATCCATTTCATTAGGAATTGATGACCTTTTAACAATACCTTCGAAAAGGATGGCTAGTCCGAGATGCTGAACACCAAAATTTGATTTTGGAAAAACAGCATCATTATGGAAATGTACATGCAGTAGAAAAATTACGCCAATCCATTGAGATATGGTATGCTACAAGTGAATAGTTTCGACAAGAAATGAATCCTAATTTTAGAATGACCGATCCTTTTAATCCAGTCCATATAATGTCCTTTTCGGGAGCTAGAGGAAATGCATCTCAAGTACACCAATTAGTAGGTATGAGAGGATTAATGTCGGATCCACAAGGACAAATGATTGATTTACCTATTCAAAGCAATTTACGCGAAGGGCTATCTTTAACAGAATATAAATTTCTTGCTACGGAGCTCGTAAAGGGGTTGTAGATACTGCTGTACGAACATCAGATGCTGGATATCTTACACGTAGACTTGTTGAAGTGGTTCAACATATTGTTATACGTCGAACAGATTGTGGTACCATTCGAGGAATTTCAGTAAATACCCAGAATGAAACGATGCCGGAAAGTAGTTGGACACAAACATTAATTGGTCGTGTATTAGCAGACGATATATACAGAGGTTCACGATGCATTGCCATTAGAAATCAAGATATTGGAATTGGACTTTTCAATCGATTGAAAACCTTTCAAACACAACCAATATCTATACGAACTCCTTTTACCTGTAGGAATACATCTTGGATCTGTCGATTGTGTTATGGTCAAAGTCCTACTCAAGGTCACTTGGTGGAATTAGGAGAAGCTGTAGGTATTATTGCGGGCCAATCCATTGGAGAACCGGGCACTCAATTAACATTAAGAACTTTTCATACTGGCGGAGTATTCACAGGGGGGACTGCCGAACAGGTGCGAGCACCTTATAATGGAAAAAATTAAATTCAATGAGGATTTGGTTCATCCTACACGTACACGTCACGGGCATCCTGCTTTTCTATGTTATATAGACTTGTATGTTAGTATTGAAAATGGTGACATTATACATAATGTGACTATTCCACCAAAAAGTTTTCTATTAGTTCAAAATAATCAATATGTAAAATCAGAACAAGTGATTGCCGAGATTCTCGCAGGAACATATACTTTTAATTTAAAAGAAAAAGTTCGAAAACATGTTTATTCTGACTTAGAAGGAGAAATGCATTGGAGTACGGATGTGTATCATGCATCAGAATTTAAATATAGTAATGTCCATATCTTACCAAAAACAAGTCATTTATGGATTTTATCAGGAAAAATCAGACAGATCCGCTTCAGTCTCTTTTTCAACCCGAAAAGATCAAGATCAATTGAACATTCATTATCTTTCTACAGGAGAAAGAGATATTTGTAACCATTTAGCAAGTAATAATAAAGTAAGACATAATTTGTTTCGTTTCACTCCTTCTGAAAAAAAAGAAAGAAGGATTTCAGATTATTCAAAAAATAATCAAATCCTATGTAAAGATCATTGTCATTTTACACATCCTGCTATTTTTCACGATACTACGGATTTATTAGCAAAGAGGCGGAGAAATCGATTCATTATTCCATTTCAATTCCAATCGATTCAAGAACGAGACAAAGCACTAATGTTAGATTCTCAGTATCTCGATTGAAATACCAATCCATGGTATTTTTCGTAGAAATAGTATTTTTGCTTATTTCGATGATCCTCAATACCGAACACAGAGCTCGGGTATTACTAAATATAGGACTATGATATAAATTACATTTTTAAAAAAGAGGATTTTTTAATCGAGTACCAGGAATTCAAGAATTTAAGACAAAATACCAAATTAAAGTAGATCAATTTTTTTTTCATTCCCGAAGAAGTGTATATTTTACCAGAATTTTCTTCCATAATGGTACGGAACAATAGTATTATTGAAGTAGATACACCAATCACTGTAAATATAAGAAGTCAAGTAAGCGGGTTGGTTCGATTGGAGAAGAAAAAAAAAAAGATTCAATTAAAAATATTTTCCGGGAATATCTATTTTCCCGGAGAAATGGATAAGATATCCCCGGCACAGTGCCATGTTGATACCACCGAGAACGGTAAAAAAAAATTCAAAAGGATCAAAAAAAAAATGAAAAATTGGATCTATGCTCAATGGATCACAATTATGAAAAAAAAGTATTTTGTTTTGGGTTCGACCGGTCATTTTATATGAAATAGAAGATAGGATCAATTTAATCCAATTTTTTTCCCAAGATATGTTACAAGAAAGAGATAATTTGGAACTTCAAATTATTCATTATATTCTTTCTGGAAATGGAAAATCAATTCGGGGAATTTCTAATTCTAATACAAGTATTCAATTAGTTCGGACTTGTTTAGTCTTAAATTGGGATCAAGACAAAAAATTGTCTTCTATCGAAAAGGGCATGCTTCTTTTGTTGAACTAAGTATAAAAGGTTTGGTAGATATTTCTTAAAAATGGACTTAGGAAAATCCCATATTTCATATAAGAAAAAGGAAAGATCCGCTCGGTTCAAGATTTATCTTGGATAATGAGTCGGACTGGACCAACATCAATCCATTTTTTTTTATAGATCCGAGGGAAAAAGTTCAACAATCACTTAGTCAAAATCATGGAACTATTCATATGTTGTTGAATAGAAATGAGAAATGCCGATCTTTAATAATTTTGTCATCATCGAATTGTTTTCAAATACGATCATTCCACGATGGAAAATATTACAATGGGATAAAAGAAGAAATAAATCCAATTCAAAGAGATCCTCTGATTCCAATTCAAAATTCGTTAGGTCCTTTAGGAATAGCCCTTCAAGTTGCCCATTTTTATTTTTACCTTTTTAATTACTAATAATCAGATCTCGATAAATAAAAACGGGCAACTTGACAAATTAAAAGAAACTTTTCAAGTATTAAAATATTATTTAATAGACGAAAACGAGATCATTTATAAATCTGATCTATCTAGTAACATCCTTTTAAATCCATTCTATTTGAATTGGCATTTTTTCCATCATAATTATTGTGAAAAAAAAAACGTTTCCCATAATAAAGTCTTGGTCAATTTATTTGCGAAAATGTATGTATAGTTCAAACGAAAAATGGAACCACACCTTAAATCGGGTCAAATTCTAACTGTTCAAATGGATTCTGTAGGAATAAGATCGGCTAACCCTTATTTGGCGACTCCTGGAACAACTGTTCATGGTCATTATGGAGAAATACTTTCTGAAGGAGATATATTAGTTACATTTATATATCAAAAATCGAGATCAGGTGATATAACACAAGGTCTTCAAAAGTAGAACAGGTATTGGAAGTTCGTTCGATTGATTCAATATCCATAAACCTAGAAAAGAGAGTGGATACTTGGAATGGGCGTATAACAAGAATTCTTGGCATTCCTTGGGGATTCTTCATTAGTGCTGAGCTAACTATAGCGCAAAGTCGTATTTCTTTGGTTAATCAAATTCAAAAAGTTTATCGATCCCAGGGAGTTCACATTCATAATAGACATATAGAAATTATTGTGCGTCAAATAACATCAAAGTATTGGTTTCAGAAGATGGAATGTCTAATGTTTTTTGCCTGGCGAACTAATTGGATTGTTGCGGGCCGAACGAGCTGGGCGTTCCTTAGAAGAGTCGATCTGCTATCGAGTTCTATTATTGGGGATAACAAAAACATCTTTGAATACTCAAAGTTTCATATCTGAAGCAAGTTTTCAAGAAACTGCTAGAGTTTTATCAAAAGCCGCTCTCCGGGGTCGCATAGATTGGTTGAAAGGTCTGAAAGAGAACGTTGTTTTAGGGGGAATGATGCCAGTTGGTACTGGATTCAAAAGAATAATATACCGTTCAAAGCAAAGGCAATATAACAAGATTACCCCGGAAACAAAAAAAAGAATTTATGTGATACATCAAAATAATCTAGGATTTAAGAATTCCTAAAATAATGATTCTTAAGGTCGTATTCATCTCCGGTCACTTTATTTTGTATATATTTTGTATAATAAAAGAAACATAATAAATAAACGAATCATATTCAATGAAATAGAAAAAATGGCCCGATCTTTTTTTTATCAACGGCAAATTTTCAGTAGAAGAGAAGGTTCCTTCGGAACACTTATTTTTTTCTATTTCAGTATACTGGGTCTCTTTCTTTCATTTCAAAAAATTGATCTAATTTCTATTTGGAAATGAAAGAAAAGTGTGGGGATAATTATAAATGACAAAAAGATATTGGAACATAATTTTGGAAGAGATGATGGAAGCTGGTGTTCATTTTGGCCACGGTACTAGAAAATGGAATCCTAAAATGTCACCTTATATTTCTGCAAAGCGTAAGGGTATTCATATTACAAATCTTATTAGAACTGCTCGGTTTTTATCAGAATCTTGTGATTTAGTTTTTGATGCAGCAAGTGGGGGAAAACAATTCTTAATTGTTGGTACAAAAAAAAAAGCAGCTGATTCAGTAGCGCGGGCTGCAATAAGAGCTCGGTGTCATTATGTTAATAAAAAAATGGCTCGGCGGATATGTTAACGAATTGGTATACTACAAAAACACGACTTCCAACAGTTCAGGGACTTGAGAATGCAACAAAAGACGGGGAGATTTCATAGGTTTCCAAAAAAAGATGCCGCTATATTGAAGAGACAATTAGCTCAATTGGAAACATATCTTGGCGGCATTAAATATATGAAGGCTTACCAGATATTGTATAATCGTCGATCAACAAGAAGAATATACGGCTCTTCGAGAATGTATAACTTTGGAAATTCCAACAATTTGTTTAATTGATACAAATAGTGACCCGGACCCTCGCTGATATTTCAATTCCAGCTAATGATGATGCTATAGCCTCAATTCGATTAATTCTTAACAAATTAGTTTTTGCAATTTGTGAGGTCGGTCTAGATATATACGAAATTCTTGATTAATAAATAAGATAAAAAATTCTTGACTTTGCTTCGAGGGGTTCATAGATTTATGGAATCGCTTACTATACTAGTAAGAAATTGCACAAAAATGAAAATAGAAAACAAACAAAATTTTATGTAATTAGTATCGGTATTCAAATCAAAAATGAAAGTAGACAAATCAAAAGGGAAAGGAGATGTTTGAATAAAAATAATTCCCTTTTTTCAACTTCTTTTTTTAGAGGACAGGACAATATGAATGTTTTATTATGCCTCTATCAACACATTAAAAAGATTATACGATATATCTGCTGTGGAAGTAGGTCAACATTTCTATTGGCAAATAGGGGGTTTCCTAGTACATGCCCAAGTACTTATTACTTCTTGGGTTGTAATTGCTATCTTATTGGTTTCAGCCATTCTAGTTATTCGAAATCTGCAAACCATTCCCACTTTCGGTCAGAATTTATTTGAATATGTTCTTGAATTCATTCGAGACGTGAGCAAAACTCAGATTGGAGAAGAATATGGTCCGTGGGTTCCTTTTATTGGAACTTTGTTTCTATTTATTTTTTGTTTCTAATTGGTCAGGGGCTCTTTTACCTTGGAAAAATCATCCAATTACCTCATGGGGAGTTAGCTGCACCCACAAATGATATAAATACTACCGTTGCATTAGCTTTACTTACATCAGTTGCATATTTCTATGCGGGTCTTTCAAAAAAAGGATTAGCTATTTTAGTAAATACATCCAACCAACTCCAATCCTTTTACCGATTAACATATTAGAAGATTTCACAAAACCCTTATCCCTTAGTTTTCGACTTTTCGGAAATATATTAGCTGATGAATTAGTAGTTGTTGTTCTTGTTTCTTTAGTACCTTTAGTAGTTCCTATACCTGTCATGTTCCTTGGATTATTCACAAGCGGTATTCAAGCTCTCATTTTTGCTACTTTAGCTGCGGCTTATATAGGTGAATCCATTGAAGGCCATCATTGACTAGTTTTTCTCAAAAATAGTCTTTTTTGTTTAGCTTGCCACACATATATTGTGGCTCAATAGAATCTACAAAATAAACATCTATCTATAGATATATAGATAGATATAGATAGATCTATTCGATTAGTATATATTAGTTTGGATATTCAAAAAAAATGAATAGCTAGAATTAGAATTCTGTATGATATTTACGTTTACAATTGTGTGATAAAAAGATACTATATAGAATGTTAGTAGATTCTCGTTTGATTCACAGTTAATTCAACAATTGATCAAAAGATAATTAAAAACATTTAGATCACCCAATTTCCTATATTCTTTGAAACATTAATGAAATCGAATGAATTTATTTAGATTGATTGTATCCATATGGGATAAGAGAATAAGAAAAGAGGGGAAGGGGAGGCTTAAAAAAAAAACATGATAAAAAAAATAGAAGTGAGGGGATCAGTCAAGGTTTTTTAGGTTTCAAAGAATGAATTTCATTTCGATTGAATCTAAAACACAAAGAAAATTAGTTTACAGCATAGAAGAAACCTATGTATATGTGATATGATATTATAGATGAACTAGTTTTATATGAACTTAACCATATATCTGAAATAACTAATCTTTCTATATAAAAAAGGCCTCGCTATTACTGTCAATTTCTATAGGGATAGAAAAGCAAAGTCCTTGCGTTTCAGCTCTAATTGTGAATTGAAAATTAAAAAACTAAAGAAATTGTATAAAAAAAACGAAGAATTCAAAGAATGATTCCAAAATTAGGTAAGAGAAGAACAAAGATTATACAGATTCACCCCCAAAACTATGTAGTTCGAGACGAAAAAAGGAAATCTCGAAGTAATTCGTTTAATAACTATTATTTTTCAATTTTTAATTCTTATTTTTATTAATTACTTTAACTGAAAAAGTCTTGGTAATTGAAAAATGAAGTCAGAATTTATTAGTCGATTATATCATTAACTATTTCTTTCTTTTATATGTAGGTTACGAGGAAATTCTCATGAATCCAATTATTTCTGCCGCTTCTGTTATTGCTGCTGGGATTGGCCGTAGGGCTTGCTTCTATTGGACCTGGGGTTGGTCAAGGCACTGCCGCAGGGCAAGCTGTAGAGGGATTGCACGACAACCAGAGGCAGAGGGAAAAATACGGGGTACTTTAGTACTTAGTCCTGGCTTTTATGGAAGCTTTAACAATTACGGGCTGGTTGTAGCATAGCACTTTTATTTGCTAATCCTTTTGTTTAATCCTAAAAAGATAAATAATACATATGTGGACTTCCTTTTTCGAATTATATTAATAATTCACTCCTACAATTCTTTATCTGTTCGGATAAGAACACAGGAGAAGGACTAATTGAAAGGTATTCACATACTTATTCACCCTCTTTCTTCTTTTTGTTTAGTCAATGAACCCCTCTTTTATTTTATTTCTTTTAAGATAATTTTTTGAAAGTGTTCAAACTAGATAGATTTTGCAATTGATAAAAGAACTGGTATCTAATTCTAAGAAGTAGCATTCTTGTAGGGAATCTTCCAATTGATTGACCAATCCAAATTATATCAAATTCTATAATTATATATTCCAATTAGATTATTATATTATCTATCTAATAGGAATATTAGAAAGATAATTAGTCTATTCATAAGAGGAGATGAGATCATATGAAAAATATAACCGATTCTTTCCTTTGTTTGGGCTCCTGGCCATCCGCCGGAAGTTTCGTGTTTAATACCGATATTTTAGCAACAAATCCAATAAATCTAGTGTAGTGTTAGGTCTACTGGTTTTTTTTGGAAAGGGAGTGTGTGGCGAGTTGTTTATTTCAAAGAATAAATTGGATTTAACCAAACTGCACTTTTTAGTTTAGTTAGAAATTAAGAAAATGTGCAGAATCCCGCGAATTACTTCTGAATTCATTTTCTTTTTTGAATAAATTAAGAAAAATCTTAAAGAACCATAGCATTTCGCGCTTTATTGGTAATCCACTTTGATTCTCTATTTACCAAAAATTTTGGACTATTACCATGGTTAAAAAGAGTTTGAAGTCTATACGCAGTGTAGTACTCTTTCTACCGCTATATTAATACAGAAAGGAAACGGTTTCAAAAAAAATTATTCGATTTTTTTTTCGATATAAAACACTCATGTCGATAAAAAAAATGGCTTGAATCCTATTTATGGCGAGAAATAAAAAACGGGTGAATTTAAACCTCCCCTTTGTACGATGCGTAATCGATGGATGACCTATGTATAAATTCAAAAGAAGTCTTTGGATTTGAATAAAAAAACAACTTTGTTGACATATATTTGTTTGGTCAAAAGAGTCCTCCGAATATTCTAGTCTTATATTGGTAATTGTTTTCACTTTGAATAGAGAAGAGAGGATAGGCTCATTACATAAAAAATTGGTAAATTTCCGATAAGTAATGAGTGTGAGAGCCAAATGAATCGAAAGATTCATGTTTGGTTCGGGAAGAGATCATAGACATTTTGAAATGGATGGAAAGAGAGTCTACTTTCATTACGTGATTTATTAGATAATCGAAAACAGAAAATCTGGAGAACTATTCGAAACTCAGAAGAATTACAGGAAAACGCCATTGAACAGCTCGAAAAAAGCCCAGGCCCGCTTAAGGAAAGTTGAAACAGAAGCAGATCTGTTTCGGGTGAAATGGCTATTCTGAGATCAAACGAGAAAATTGCATTTAATTAATTCAATTTATAACGACTTTGGAAACAATTAGAAAATTACAAAAACGGAAAGCTATTGATTTTGAACAACAAGAGTTATTAATCAAGTTCGACAGCGGGTTTTACAACAAGCCTTACAGGGAGCTCTAGGAACTCTAAATAGTTGCTTGAACAACGAGTACATTTACGTACTGTTAGTGCTAATATTGGCATGTTTGGGATGATGAAATAAAAAAATAACTGATTAGGCTTTCTATTATACAATAGAGTATAGGCATCATTTTTTTCTTATAAAAATAAATTTAAGATATTTTCATGGTAACCATTCGTGCAGATGAAATTAGTAAAATTATCCGTGAAACGCATTGAGCAATATAATACAGAAGTAAAAATTGTAAATACTGGTACCGTATACTTCAAGTAGGCGATGGTATTGCTCGTATTTATGTCTTGATGAAGTAATGGCGGGTGAATTGGTGGAATTTGAAGAGGTACTATAGGCATTGCTTTGAATTTGGAATCAAAAAATGTTGGTGTTGTATTAATGGGTGATGGTTTGCTGATACAAGAGGGAAGTTCAGTAAAAGCAACAGGAAGAATTGCTCAGATACCTGTAAGTGAAGCTTATTTGAGTCGTGTTATAAATGCCCTGGCTAACCAATTGACGGTCGAGGAGAAATTTCAGCTTCGGAATCTCGATTAATAGAATCTCCCGCTCCCGTATTATTTCAAGACGTTCGGTATATGAGCCTCTCCAAACAGGACTTATTGCTATTGATTCGATGATCCCCATAGGACCGGGGCCAGCGAGAATTAATTATTGGAGATAGACAAACAGGTAAAACAGCAGTAGCCACAGATACAATTCTCAATCAACAGGGACAAAATGTAATATGTGTTTATGTAGCTGTTGGTCAAAAGCATCTTCTGTGGCTCAAGTGGTGACTACCTTACAAGAAAGAGGAGCAATGGAATACACTATTGTAGTAGCTGAAACAGCGGATTCTCCAGCTACATTACAATACCTCGCGCCTTATACAGGAGCAGCTCTGGCTGAATATTTTATGTAACCGTGAACGTCACACTTTAATCATTTATGACGATCTCTCCAAACAAGCACAGGCTATCGGCAAATGTCTCTTCTATTACGAAGACCACCAGGTCGCGAAGCTTATCAGGGGATGTTTTTGTATTTAGCATTCGCGGTCTTTTGGAAAGAGCCGCTAAATTAAGTTCTCAGTTAGGCGAAGGAAGTATGACTGCTTTACCAATAGTTGAAACTCAATCGGGAGATGTTTCAGCTTATATTCCTACGAATGTAATTCCATTACAGATGGCCAAATATTCTTATCGGCCGATCTATTCAATGCTGGAATAAAGACCCGCTATTAATGTTGGTATTTCAGTTTCCAGAGTTGGATCGGCGGCTCAAATCAAAGCCATGAAACAAGTAGCTGGTAAATTAAAATTGGAATTAGCACAATTCGCAGAATTAGAAGCTTTTGCACAATTCGCTTCTGATCTAGATAAAGCTACTCAAAATCAATTAGCAAGAGGTCAACGATTGCGCGAGTTGCTTAAAACAATCCCAATCAGCTCCTCTTACTGTGGAAGAACAGATAGTAACTATTTATACCGGAACGAATGGTTATCTTGATTCATTAGAAATTGGACAGGTAAGGAAATTTCCTTGTTGAGTTACGTCGCTTACTTAAAGACGAATAAACCTCAATTCAAAGAAATCATATCTTCTACCAAGACATTCACTGGGGAAGCAGAAGCCCTTTTAAAGGACGCTATTAAAGAACAGATGGAACTCTTTTTATTCCAGGAACAAGTAGAAAAAAATTGATGAATCATTAAATAATTTTGTAATTCAATTTTCCAATTTTTATAATTAGTATCTTTTAATATGTTTTTATTTCATTTGAATATTATATATAATGAATTCGAATCAAAATGTAATAAATCAAAAAAAATAGAAGGACAAGGTTGAAATTAGATATGCAAACAACTTGCGTCCAATAGGATTTGAACCTATACTAAGGTTTAGAAGACCTCTGTCCTATCCATTAGACAATGGACGCTTCTATTTTATATTTGATTCTTTAACCTTTTTAACTAAACCTTATAAAAAGATTAAAGAATCAAACAAATATAAAGAATTCTAGAAATTATAAAAATAAAATAAATCAAATATTTAGAATAAAAGAAAAAAAAAATAAAAAAGAAAAATCAATTGAATATAATTGAATATATATAACTAAAACTAAATTAAGAAATGAAAATGAAGAATTGACAAATTCTTTAAGAATTCTAGATTCATTCTCGAAGAAAAAAGATAGATTAAATAGAATAAAATAGAAGCGGGTAGCGGGAATCGAACCCGCATCGTTAGCTTGGAAGGCTAAGGGTTATAGTCGACGTTGATTCATCATTTTGATTTAACGTCTCTAATTCAAAACTGAACGTGAAAACTTTTGTTTCATTTCGGCTCCTTTACGGAATGAAGAGATGGACAATAAAAAAATTGACCCATAACATCTATGTCAGCCTTTTTGTATGAATAGGTTTCAAATATCTTGCTTTTTAGATGATCCCTCTAGAAGAGCAATATTCTAACAATCTATGTTTTTTTTCTAGTTACTTCGTTCTCTATTTCTATTTCAGAAAATCTTTAGGAAAAGAAGAAAATTTCCGTCGAGCTAAAAAAATGTCGATGTCTCTAGTAAACTAACAAGAATCGTTTAATAGCTATTTTGCTTCAATTTTTACTATGCAAAAAAATGGGAAGATTAGTTACGATTAGAAAGAAACTTTGTATATTTCTCTCCATAGATCCTTTAGTAATACTCAAAAAATTCGGATTATAGATCCAATTCCAAAAACTTTATGTTTCATAATTTTAAAACCTCAAATTTGTCAAATTCGATTTGATTCTTCTTGTATACAAATTACAATAATGTATATTATACCGCAAATAATTCATCGAGGGGTATAAAGGAGTCCCTTAAGTAAAAAATAAAGTTTTTGATCGGCATATGAATCAAATGGGGGATCCCTTAACTTTTTGGGGGGTCCTTGAAACGAATCGCACTTTTACCACTAAACTATACCCGCTACAATATCATTATTGTATCTTTTGTTGAACAAAGCAATCAGACAAAATAAAGAAATGGGAGGCATAATATTCTAATAAGTCGAGTATTGACATGTTTCATTAGAGAATCTTCTAATGAAATTTGAAAAACGGGATATTTTCATTTTTTTATTTTGCTGAAGGTTATACTATACATTTACTACCAGTTACGTTACCAGAAAAAAGAGAGGGAGTAAGAAAAGAGAACATTTTTATATTATCTTATTTTGGTTTTATCTCATAGGAATCTATCCGTATCTCTTATTTTTTTTTTAATTACAAATATTTTTACAAATATTTTTTTTTCGAATAAAATATATTCAAATAAAGAATTTTTCTTCAATATTCATGGGGAATAAAAGAAAAAGAGCCCGACTAGGTACTGGCCGGGCTCATTGGCTGTATAAAAAGAAAAAAAGAAAACTAAAATATATAGAATAATAAAAAAAAGATAGATAAGATAAAAAAGAATAAAAAAAAAGCAAGTCTCTTTTTTTTTTAAGCTCCCTTTTTGTTCTTCTTGTTTATGTGATATAACATAAACACAAGTAATTCTTTTTTTTTTCAATTGGGGAGAGATGGCTAGAGTGGACCTATAGCGTCGGATTGCTAATCCGTTGTACAAATTCTTTGTACCGAGGGTTCGAATCCCTCTCTTTCCGTTGATAATTTGGTATTTTTTTTTGAACTTGTTTTTTTTATTTACTAGTTAAAGATGTTAAAATAGAGAAAATCCTAAAAAATATTTCAAAATTCCGCACAAGCAAGAAAACACAGAATCCACTTTTTTCTTTTTTCTATTCTTCACGTCCTGGATTACGTCCTGGATCGTTAGATAGGAATCCGAAGATGAAAAGAGAAACGAAAAAGAGATCACTACCGTATAAACAAAAAGTTTTAGAGTAAGCATTATGATAATCTCCAAGATAATTAAAAAAACCGACAAAGAAAGAGAATAGATTCTCTTATATTACAACATATTTTGTTTCTTTTAATACTAAGATACTAAGTTTCTAAAAAATGAAGTTTTTTTAGGGATATGAGGAGATATATATATATGAGTTTCGAAAATGAATTGATAGTAAGAGTAGATTATTTTATTACAAATTATCAATAATTCTTTTGACCAAAAAATCCTTTTTTTCTGTAATCTAGGTATTCGATTGGTGAGGGGTTCCAATCGAATAATCGGATTAGGTTTTTTCAATTCAAAAAACGTAAATGATGAGAAGGTCCCTTTTTTTCCTATATATTGAAAAATTTCATATTGGAAATCCAGAAGTCACACTGTAAGACTTATCTGATCTTATAAATTGTTAAATGTTCGAGTTTTAGTTTTCTGAAAAATTCTGAATTTTTTTACGACATTATTCAAAATTAAAAATATCATCGAAAACTTACAGCAGCTTGCCAAACAAAAGCTAAAAGAAAAAATAGTACGGGTATTACTGGCATAATATCCACAATTGGATTCAAGAAAGCGTAGGCTTCGGGCAATTTCTCCAAAAAAAAACTACTGGAATAAAGGACGGAGTGAATACAAATACAGATCCAACTAAAGATATTAAGCATAACAAACATTTTGTTCTTTAAAAAAAATAAAAGTTATTTTTGTTTTTTTTTTTTCATTCTAATTTTCAATTTTATTGCATTATATACATAATACAATAAAAGGAAAATAAAGAGTTATGAATAAAAGTAAAAAAATGAATCAAATAAGATAAGAATCTCGAGAATCCTTCTTTTATTTGAACTTTTTCCAGTTTCAAAATATTTTTTATTCTGAAATCAAAAAAATTGAAGAAATCATACTTCCTTCTATATAATATCTTAATGAATTGTATGTAATGATCAATCAATTTAGTTTTTATCCTATCTATCTATATCCATTTATAGATATAGATAGATATGTAGATACGCATATAAAATACTAGTCGCAAAATTTTTTTTTTATAGAAATTTTTGAACTGGAATTGACGAACAACCAATATCAATACATAGTCTTTATTAATGTAAAATGGAAAATGGGGCGTGGCCATGCGGTAAGGCAACGGGTTTTGGTCCCGCTATTCGGAGGTTCGAATCCTTCCGTCCCAGAGCATATCTATTTAGGATGTATATCATATTTGAATACAGATTGTATCGCATAATTAAAAGGGACCCTCCTTTTTTTGAAAAAAAAAATTATCATTTTTCTACTTTACAAATTATAAAAATAGAATAGAGTAGAAAATATATTGCTAGAATATCAAGTTCATTTTCATTTATGTCTTTACTTTTAAAAGGTTTTCATTATATATAAGAAAAACCGAAACGTAAAAAAAAGGATAGATTCTTATGTAGCGAATGAATCAATCACTATTCACGATTCGATAATTACATACTGGATCTAAGCTAAGGGAATGTTAGAGTAAAACTTCGTTTGAAACGATGTGGTAAAAAGCAACGTGCGGCTTGAAAGACATGATTAAATTAGGGGTGGATTTGATATCCGCCATTTTTTCTAGTATTTTACAAACGAACATGATCTTGACTTGACATCATTTGTTCTGTTCCACTAGACCCCTTTTTTTTGTTTTTGGGACAGGAAAGGGATTAATGATGTAAATAGTACATGATGGAACTCGAATTTATTCATTTCTCGGGAGCAAGTATCTAAAATTTAATAAATTCTAAAAAGTTAATAAGTCTGTTTATTTTATAAAAATAGAAAGGATCTTATTTCAGCCAGGTTCAAAAAAAAATGGTTGAAATA
>NW_028196956.1:35000-37500 GCF_037176805.1 Vigna unguiculata
TGGTGCACGAAAGTTTTGAGTTGGTTGGGTTTTGCACATGGGCAAGGTTGGCGGTGCACCACGGCATAGCTAAATGGCTTGGTGGGGAGTTTTGTGAAAAAATGAAATTCGTGGTTTTTGAGATGTGAGGGTTGGAAAGGCCTCCAAATGCCCCCAAATGAATACCATGAAATTCTTGGTGCACGAAAGTTTTGAGTTCGGAGGGTTTTGCACATGGCCAATGTTGGCGGTGCACCGCGGCATAGCTAGAAGGCTTGGTGGGGAGTTTTGTGAAAAAATGAAATTCGTGGTTTTTGAGATGTGAGGGTTGGAAAGGCCTCCAAATGTCCCCAAATGAATACCATGAAATTCTTGGTGCACGAAAGTTTTGAGTTCGGAGGGTTTTGCACATGGCCAATGTTGGCGGTGCACCGCGGCATAGCTAGAAGGCTTGGTGGGGAGTTTTGTGAAAAAATGAAATTCGTGGTTTTTGAGATGTGAGGGTTGGAAAGGCCTCCAAATGTCCCCAAATGAGTACTGTAAAAGTGTTGGTGCACAAAAGTTTTGAATTGGATGCATTTTGCACTTGGCCAAGTTGGTCGGTGCACCGCGACTAGATAGCTTGGTGCCAAAATTTGTCAAATTTAAGACCTTGGCCAAACTGAATGAAATTTTGTGGGGAGGTTCCTGATATTGTTTAGTGGTGGACTGGAAAAAATGAGGTCGAAATTCGAAGTCTACATGTGCTTTTCTATTTTTCCCGATTTTACACATACCCGGTAAGTAAAAAAAATAAAAAAAATAGTTCCCCTTGGAGAAAAATTATGAAATTTGGTGAGCAAGGAGATACCATTATTCTACGAATTACTGCAAAAAATCGCATCAAAATTCGAAGTGTAGCCCGAGATATGGACTTATGTCTGCTCAAAAAAAGTGTATCTACTTGTACAATTTTGCCTTTTGCATATTAACCTCTTATAGGGGGGGAGTGCTCCTTGAGCCGGCCAGCTCCACACTGGCAGGTTTTAAAGGGAGCTTGATGAGGCCTCCCCCCTCACGTGGTGCGTGCGTTAGCATGTTTATCATGGCACAACTAGCCTCTTCATAGTTGTTGAGCTTTATTAATACCAACACACGGTCGTCACTGATCGTTGGTTAGCTCGGCAGCTAGTCCCTCGGATATTGTGGAAAGTTATTTTCATGCCTAGCGATGCTTGACCATGCGTCACTTGATGTTTCCATTTGCTTGCTTGCCCATGGTAGGTGGGGGGTGGACCGTCTTGTGGTGTGGTGTCTTGCGAACGTGAGGGTGTGTGAGTTGTAATCGAGATGCACTTGCTGGCTGGCTCCATGCCTTGCGTATCGAACGGTCAAGCATGCATCTCTTCCATTTTCACCCGTTGCCTTGGGTGATATTGGTTGATCAGTCCCTGTGTTGCCTACCCACTAGACGGTACTTCTGTGGTTGCTTCGAATTCTATCTTTCCATCACGAAGAGGTGTTGGAGGATCCTAATGTCACGCACGTGTTCCATCTAGTGAAACATCTCAGTGATGCACGTGTTGTGGCTAGTTCTTTTGGATGCGGTGCATTATATGAACTCGGGTTTACTTTAGCGACCCAGTTAACATAATTCGGTTGTGTCCCTTGATTGAGACGTTGTCCTTGAACTTGTTGTGAGCAATATCGTTCTTCCACAACCCGTCGTCTTGAGTGCGATGGAAGGCAAATAAGATGTGCTTTGGCATGTCATGCACGTACTCGATTGCGGGAAGTGTGAGAAAGTGTTGTTGACAACCCGTGGGAAATGGAATGTGGCAAATCGTGATGAGCTCTTCGTGGATCTGCGAAGAAGACGACCTTTGGGCCTGTTGGAAACGAGGGAGGCGATGTTGAACTGCGAAGAAGATGGACTTTTGGGTTGTTTGAATCAATGGGAGGCCACGCGAGAACTCCGAATACTATGGACTCTTGGGTTGTTGGAAGCAACGGGAGGCCCCGCTAGAACTCCGAATACTACGGACTCTTGGGTTGTTGGAAGCAAGGGGAGGCCCCGCTAGAACTCCGAATACTATGGACTCTTGGGTTGTTGGAAGCAAGGGGAGGTCCCGCTAGAACTCCGAATACTACGGACTCTTGGGTTGTTGGAAGCAAGGGGAGGCCCCGCTAGAACTCCGAATACTATGGACTCTTGGGTTGTTGGAAGCAAGGGGAGGCCCCGCTAGAACTCCGAATACTATGGACTCTTGGGTTGTTGGCAACGACAACTTGGGGGGATGACACTGGAAAAGAGTGAACTAGGCCAAACTGCGAACAAGGCAACTTGGGGGGATGACACTGGAAAAGAGTGAACTAGGCCAAACTGCGAACAAGGCAACTTGGGGGGATGATGCTGGAAAAGAGTGAACTAGACCGAACTGCGAACAAGGCAACTTGGGGGGATGACGCTGGAAAAGAGTGAACTAGGCCGAACTGCGAACAAGACAACTTGGGGGGATGATGCTGGAAAAGAGTGAACTAG
>NW_028196956.1:77500-80000 GCF_037176805.1 Vigna unguiculata
TTTACACATACCCGGTAAGTAAAAAAAATAAAAAAAATAGTTCCCCTTGGAGAAAAATTATGAAATTTGGTGAGCAAGGAGATACCATTATTCTACGAATTACTGCAAAAAATCGCATCAAAATTCGAAGTGTAGCCCGAGATATGGACTTATGTCTGCTCAAAAAAAGTGTATCTACTTGTACAATTTTGCCTTTTGCATATTAACCTCTTATAGGGGGGGAGTGCTCCTTGAGCCGGCCAGCTCCACACTGGCAGGTTTTAAAGGGAGCTTGATGAGGCCTCCCCCCTCACGTGGTGCGTGCGTTAGCATGTTTATCATGGCACAACTAGCCTCTTCATAGTTGTTGAGCTTTATTAATACCAACACACGGTCGTCACTGATCGTTGGTTAGCTCGGCAGCTAGTCCCTCGGATATTGTGGAAAGTTATTTTCATGCCTAGCGATGCTTGACCATGCGTCACTTGATGTTTCCATTTGCTTGCTTGCCCATGGTAGGTGGGGGGTGGACCGTCTTGTGGTGTGGTGTCTTGCGAACGTGAGGGTGTGTGAGTTGTAATCGAGATGCACTTGCTGGCTGGCTCCATGCCTTGCGTATCGAACGGTCAAGCATGCATCTCTTCCATTTTCACCCGTTGCCTTGGGTGATATTGGTTGATCAGTCCCTGTGTTGCCTACCCACTAGACGGTACTTCTGTGGTTGCTTCGAATTCTATCTTTCCATCACGAAGAGGTGTTGGAGGATCCTAATGTCACGCACGTGTTCCATCTAGTGAAACATCTCAGTGATGCACGTGTTGTGGCTAGTTCTTTTGGATGCGGTGCATTATATGAACTCGGGTTTACTTTAGCGACCCAGTTAACATAATTCGGTTGTGTCCCTTGATTGAGACGTTGTCCTTGAACTTGTTGTGAGCAATATCGTTCTTCCACAACCCGTCGTCTTGAGTGCGATGGAAGGCAAATAAGATGTGCTTTGGCATGTCATGCACGTACTCGATTGCGGGAAGTGTGAGAAAGTGTTGTTGACAACCCGTGGGAAATGGAATGTGGCAAATCGTGATGAGCTCTTCGTGGATCTGCGAAGAAGACGACCTTTGGGCCTGTTGGAAACGAGGGAGGCGATGTTGAACTGCGAAGAAGATGGACTTTTGGGTTGTTTGAATCAATGGGAGGCCACGCGAGAACTCCGAATACTATGGACTCTTGGGTTGTTGGAAGCAACGGGAGGCCCCGCTAGAACTCCGAATACTACGGACTCTTGGGTTGTTGGAAGCAAGGGGAGGCCCCGCTAGAACTCCGAATACTATGGACTCTTGGGTTGTTGGAAGCAAGGGGAGGTCCCGCTAGAACTCCGAATACTACGGACTCTTGGGTTGTTGGAAGCAAGGGGAGGCCCCGCTAGAACTCCGAATACTATGGACTCTTGGGTTGTTGGAAGCAAGGGGAGGCCCCGCTAGAACTCCGAATACTATGGACTCTTGGGTTGTTGGCAACGACAACTTGGGGGGATGACACTGGAAAAGAGTGAACTAGGCCAAACTGCGAACAAGGCAACTTGGGGGGATGACACTGGAAAAGAGTGAACTAGGCCAAACTGCGAACAAGGCAACTTGGGGGGATGATGCTGGAAAAGAGTGAACTAGACCGAACTGCGAACAAGGCAACTTGGGGGGATGACGCTGGAAAAGAGTGAACTAGGCCGAACTGCGAACAAGACAACTTGGGGGGATGATGCTGGAAAAGAGTGAACTAGGCCGAACTGCGCCCAAGGCAACTTGGGGGGATGACGCTGGAAAAGAGTGAACTTGGCCAAACTGCGAGGAGGGCAACTTAGAGGAAAGTTGGAAACGAGGGAGACTTAGCCGAACTGCGAAGAAGGCAGGTTTTTGGGAAGTTGGAATCGACTGAAGCGAATACTGAACTCCAAATACGACCGACCTTTTGGTTGTTGGCTTCCTGGGAAGCGATGTGAAACTCCAAATACGACCGACTCTTGGGTTGTTGGAAACAATGGGAGGCCACGCGAGAACTCCGAATACTATGGACTCTTGGGTTGTTGGAAGCAAGGGGAGGCCCCGCTAGAACTCCGAATACTATGGACTCTTGGGTTGTTGGAAGCAAGGGGAGGTCCCGCTAGAACTCCGAATACTACGGACTCTTGGGTTGTTGGAAGCAAGGGGAGGCCCCGCTAGAACTCCGAATACTATGGACTCTTGGGTTGTTGGAAGCAAGGGGAGGCCCCGCTAGAACTCCGAATACTATGGACTCTTGGGTTGTTGGCAACGACAACTTGGGGGGATGACACTGGAAAAGAGTGAACTAGGCCAAACTGCGAACAAGGCAACTTGGGGGGATGACACTGGAAAAGAGTGAACTAGGCCAAACTGCGAACAAGGCAACTTGGGGGGATGACGCTGGAAAAGAGTGAACTAGACCGAACTGCGAACAAGGCAACTTGGGGGGATGACACTGGAAAAGAGTGAACTAGGCCGAACTG
>NW_028196957.1:0-48757 GCF_037176805.1 Vigna unguiculata
CCCGATTCGAAGATGTTGAGTTCCACTACCTACAACGAGATCAAAACTGTTTTTAAGATGCTTTAGCTACTCTAGCCTCTATGGTGGATATGCCGTCGGACGCTGATTTGCAACCCTTGCCTTGATAGTGCAAAAGAGAGAAAGACCAACTTTCTCTCTTTTATGGATCTAACGGCATAAGAAGGTTTTCCGTGGTACTCAAACATAAGAGCAATCAGGCAATACCTGACGAATACTACACCCATAGATAGGGTAGCACTCAGAAAGATAGCTGCCCGAGGGAAGGAAGTTTGATTTGATAAGAGGCACCACAGCGGAATCTACCTGAAGTGTGGAGATAAAAAGGCTTATGACGGAAATCCATAGTGGGGGCCTAGATGAATGGCCATGGATGAAGACTGTGCTCAGTTTGTTAGGAGGTATTACAAGTGTCAGTCAAGTTCATGCCAATCCTATACAAAGTAGTATTAATAAAGAGGATAATCATGCAGTAGCTGGAATAAATCTAGATGAAGTTGCTGTTATAGCACATCTAAAACGTTTTGAATGCTAAAAAACGAAGATAAGACTGCCGTTAATAAGGTTTGAAATTGAAATGAGTTTCATGTCAGTAGGCACACCTCAGCTACAGTTGTTGATGGAAACAAGGGTTTACATTGAGCAAATCGGAATAGCGTGGAATTCCTTCATCATCATTTAGGCTTTTCTTGGTTTGTATTGATGACATTCTTTCTTAAATACAAAAAGGTAACTTAACTTCAAGTAACTGCTATGAGAGCCGAATCCCTTTAATTCGATTCATTAGGTTGGGAATAGTCCTTACTTTACTGAAAGCATAGACTGAATTAGGAATATCCCAGGTATTCTTGCAAACAGCGTATTAAAATGAAAGGAAGATGCCCCATCGATAGCTATCTGTATGGAAGGAAGAGAGAGAGCCTTGGATTTGCTTTGGATGCTCTAATAGTCTACGATGGGAGAATAGAAATAGTGAAGGGTGAAGAGGATAGGATCGGTAACGATGAACATTCAATTTCTCTTTTGAGATACTCAAAGGTGCTGATGAAAGAAGAGTTTATGGAAGCATGAAAGAGTTTTGCAGTCCAGCTAACGATTGAAGCACAGATATCTTTGCGTAAAGGAATTCGCCTTCTTCAATCAATCGACATACTTACCTTTTTACCTGTGATCCATGAGTCCCATTGTATCAATACGGGTGGTTCAATCAAAGAGTCATAAGTGGTCATCGCTTGGAAATAGAAAGAGTCATGGTATTGCCTACTCATGTTACTGATCATTATACGAACTTCAGCCTTTTCAAGGGGATCAGCTCATATCTTTCTATTTTTTAAGAATTTATTCTTTCCCTCGGGGAACGAAGGCTATAAGAGAATCAGTTGCTTATATAGGAAAGGAAGTAAAGATGAGCTCTCTTATGACCCTAAGGGCTAACTGAACTCACTTGAAAGAGGGAGACAAAGATGTGAACATGAAGTTCAGAAGTTCCCCAGACGTGGGTATGGACTAGGGACGGAGATTCTTTGAAAGAAGACCCCTTTCTTAAGCATATAGCTAGCATTCCTTCAGAACCAGTTCTTCGTGCAATAGGGTTCGTTCCTCACACAAGAATGCTCCATTTGAGAATAAGCTGCTTCAACAAGTATCCATTGGTTTACTAGTAAGCATCCAGCGCCATTAGAGATCCTCTATGTACATCTAAGGGCTCCTTGCTCATGTTTTCAACATAGATCCTACTTCCGGGTATAAGAAAGAACCAAGACCTTCCTTTTAGTAAAAGATGGGTTTGCTTTTGCTTCGGTTAGAGCAAAACCTTCAGCCCAGCTCCCCGGTTCGAGGACGGGTCAGTGCAAAGCACTTTGTTGATGATTGCAGGCGTCATGTTAAGGCTTTAGTAAAAGGAGCATTGTTTACAGATTAGAATGATTCTAGAACTGCGAAAGCGGACACCCTTCTAAATAGACTTAGGTTGGATAGTTACTTTAGAGTGGAGGCTGAGGTAATAGTTTGAAGGCTAATTACATTTGCTGTGGAACCTGTCGAGGCTGGTCAAGATCAATAGGCCAAGTTACTTTGAAAGCATTCCAATTTGAGTTCCCTTTGTAAGCCCTGCTCTCGGAAAGTTCCCTGCCGAGCAATCCTCTCTTTACCTGCTACTGTGCTAAGGATTCCCTTCTAACAGCAAATAGGCCAGATCAAGCGCTCGAAAGCTAGTAATGAATTAGCTCAGGTAAACAGAAAGAATCAAAAGAAGAAGAGGAGATAGTATCCCAGGAAAGAGGATATAGAAAAAGAAAGGTATCCCCATTGAAGAAGCTGGTAGTTTTTCGGGTGGATTGCTTTTTCATAGCTATCTATCATACCCTTGGATTGCTACTTTTCTTCTCTCTGTATAAAGTCAGAGGGATCGTTTCGCTGTAATGCTTGCTTTTCTTTTTAGCTACTCCCATACAATACAATTCCTTTGAATTGTTCACTCTATGCGGTATGGCTACAAAGCGAAGAAGTCGGAATTCATCGCCTGTGGGAGCTTGCAGGCTCTCCTTTCTTTGACGCATAAAGACTTTTGTTAAGATAGGAGATTAGGAGTTAGCTAGAGAAAGACGAGAATCAGCTTAACGTAGACTCTTCCTCTTTTGCAGCCTATTTGTACTTTGTTTGAATTGCCCTGTGAAGCATCTGGAGTTGGAGGGGTTTCACCTTGATGGGGGTTCCATTTCGTAGAGCTCAATCCCATCTTATAAGTCGAGTGACTCCAGTGATGTTTAGCCGCGATAGATATGTAGCTCGGGGCCCTTCTTGCAGGTCTTATCGTACCACTTGCTCTCAATCCTGTAATGCCCTTGTTATAGAAGCCTTTTCATTTCAAGTGCGGGCTATTCCCATTGGCTTGAAAGCCTTTTAGTACCCTAACGATAAGCTAAGACCAAACTGATGTGACCCACGCACACCCCTGAGTCTTAGGCCCTTTCATTAGAAAGAAAGCCTGTAGGGGAAAGGCCCAGCCCACAAAAGCTCAGTTTCAATTGAGTCTAAGTGGAATACACTACGCCATATAGTTCGGGATAAGAAAGCGTCTGACCTGCGTTAGGAGGAAAGAGTTGTTCAAGAAGGAAAGCTGTACATGAAGGTACGGTATCTGCAGTTGGTTTTTATAGAAGTGGCGGTCTTGAATAAGCAAGCGGTGCAATTTCTGTTACAAAAAGAGCTCTTGAGTAAATAGAAGCTCTGGTCCTATCCTGTTGATGACGAATAAGAGTTTTTGCTATAGCCTTTCTGTGCTGATACCAACTAGTATCATATAGTTGAGTGAAAGCTATATATGCCTTGCATTCCGGAAGTTCTCGCTTACCGAGCCACGCGAATACAGGACCGGTGCTTGTACGTCTGCCCATTCCAGGATCGATAGAGTCTACGAACGGAGTGAACCAAGTCAAAGAATTGTTTTCGAGACCAAGAGTGAGTCGTAGATAGAAAGACCTCTCCTATCCGCTGCTCATGGACGGGACTCTGGGAAAAGAAAAGGGTTCTTAGATACCTTCTTCAGTTCTGTAGAGAAATGAAGTCCTTTCTTTACTTGAGCACTGGTTAGTCCGCTGGCAGGCTTTCTTTTGGAACTAAAGCATAATATGACTTGCTTCATTTCTTTCTTCCTCGTCCCTTAGGCAAGGGCAGGAAGCCTATTTAAAATGGGATAGATATATGGAGTGTTGTACTATCACCTGGACTAAAGTTCTCCTATTTACTTTGCTGATTAAGCAAGCACTTCTCTTTTTTTTCACTTGATAATGTTTACCCCACCTACTTACTTTTCAAGCCAGGAAGAGGACTAGTCTCTTAGTTAGCCAGTAAAGGTGTCAAACGAGAACGAGCAAGGGATAGGTAAAGGTTCAAGAGAATAAAGGAAAGGTTCAAGTTTTCTCGTAAAGCACTATTGCTATCATTCCTTCCTTACAACCAAGCGTAGACCTTTTTTAGCAAAAGTGGATAGGACTAAAGAATAGCAGCAAATCTCTCAGGTGGAAACCCAGCCGAGTTTAGAAGGAGAAGCACCCCTTTATTTCAATAAGGAGTGTGAAGGAGCCGAAAAAGGCTGCTATTAAAACGTTGAGAGTTATAGGAAGGTTTCCATACTGGACTCCTATGGTTTCACCCTGTATACAAATAGCACTAGACTACTCATACTCATCTGAATCATAACTCTTAGTAACCCAAAAGACTGATTATAACAGTCAAGAACTTCACACCGACCATTCTTATGTATTTCAATACTACCCCAGTGACAGTGAAACGCTCCCTACTCATAAAAGAATGAATTTTAGGTATACTAAAATGATGTTAATATTTTTATTCATTCCTTTCAATAGTTACTATTGTCATATAAAGGAATGAGAATTTCATTCCAATTACAGATTCTTCGCAATCGATGCTAATGATAGAATCAACGTCTCTCCACTCAGAAATAACACCTGTGTATTCTCTTAACAGGCTACTAGCATTATACCCTAAATCCATCATTCCTACTATAGCACAATTTACTATCATTGTGAAATTGTTTATGTTTAAAATAAAGCTCCAAGCATAAATTCATCAAATATAAAGATTTTATTATAAGACTTTTTTCTAATATTTGCCGGTAGACGAATTGTAATCTTCAAATAGTGGGGTTAAGTGGTAATCACCGCATCGAAGAGTCATTTTATATTTAGAGTATCTTCATACGGGATTTGATCCTTTTTGAAATAAGACGACAACATATATATATCCCTTAGACTGGTAGTAATCAAAATTAAGATCTATTTAATCATTAATCAAACAATCCATAGTAAGAAAACTATTAGTAGAATAAGATCTTTTTTATTCATATAATTGTAAATACACCCCGTGTTTAGAAACAGACTAGCTTGACTCACTCAACAATCATGGAATCCGGATCCGGAAGTGACTGAACTCCCTTTTGAGCTAACTGCATCGGTTATGTCGACAACAACATATATATTCTCTAGCAAAAGAAAGCACTGACCTAGACTAGATCTCTTCTACCGCATCAAGAGGAAATCCCGATCCCGCATTTGATAAAGTTTAGCTATGCCCACAGCTCTTTCAAAGTCAAGCATTCTTTTCAAGAATAAAGTCACAGTCACACCGCTAATAGGCGGAAGAAGAGATTCCCAGCTATTGACTCTAATAAGACTCATAGCCGTACCGCAGAAAGAAGGTCAACCTGACCCCAGGTAATCACAGCTTTCTTCCCCTCAGGTCAAAGAGTAAGAACTCGCTTTCGAGCTAACCTTACATGGAGCTACCTGCCAACAAGAGTTCTCATTCACGGCTAACTAAGCATTCGTTCGGAGTTGACAAGGGAGAGGGTTTCCTATATTATGTTGTGATGGATAGGCTGGCTGCACTCCCTTTGAGGTAAGAACAGTTCCTTTTGATTCAATTGCAAGAAAAGAACCCATTTTAGAGTTTTATACGGCCCAACAGTATATTTATACATCTTCCTAAAAATAAATAGACTATCCTAATAAAGAGATGACAGAAGCATCACTCTGTCTGTTGGATGCCCTTCTTCCTGGCAAGATCAGATAAAGAATTGCCTTTGGCTAGGAAAGCACAGTCAGACTAGTGCCACGCCCAAAGCACAAAGACTGCTTATTCCCGCTAAAACAGAAAAGAGACAGGACCTCTTATGCCGAGTCATAAAGTCAAGTGCTAACGTGCAGCTCCCATTCCTCCACCAAGAGAAAGCCTAAGAGAAGACCATGCTACCAGTCCTAGCTGGCACCGAAGCCAAGGGAAAGAAAGCATTTCAAGAAGAGACAACCAGTACGCCTACTTAGCAATTCCTCGTAAATAAAGATGCCGAAAGTCAGACAATAGATAGAGAGTCTCAGATCATAAGTAGTTCTTTGAAATAGAAAATAGGGACCTTTTTCACCGAGGTCTGGTTTTGATTCCTTAGAGGCATTCCAACATGTAGCCCATTATCCGACCTTTCCTTTCGCCAAGACTGTTAGAAAGGATGTAAAAAAGGAAGAGGTAGAAACCGAGGGATAGTGAGTTGTTGGGAGGTTCCCCTGGGTGATCCATTCAATTAGTTGCAAAAACTGGTCTAGATAGAAAGTGAAAAATCCCCCACTTCTAGAGATGGATACGACCAACCAAGGCACTTCGTTCTAAAGACAACAGATGCTGCCGCTGCGAGACAAAAAAGTGGCTCCTCGGAATAGCAAGCCAGGTGTGATAGTGTTTTCCGATCGTCGTGCGGAACTGCGGAAAGCCTAGTTCACTTAAAATAACTGACTCCACTCGGCTGAGAGATGCCCATCGATCACTCGAAGCTCCACCAACAACTCGCGGCTCAGCCTGTGATTCAGTAGATCGAGCTCACTACGCCCTACGACAACAGCACGGATAGCTTAGCTTACTTGCCAGTCTCCAAGGGGTTGAACTACACTGTTCCAATAGCTTTGACTCCCTAACATTGATTTGATTCCCGGGTTAGAATCTTGTCCACGACCATCCCTGACTCTTTCTCCCCTTCTAAATAAGGCTATTCTAGTTCAGGCAAGCTATTGACTCCATTCCTGATAACCCATATACCCCCCGGTGTATACAATGATGATTATAAAATCCAAGTCTTTCAAGGCAAGCACTAGCCACTGTAATCGAATCCTCCTAATCCCTAAAATAGGCCGCCTTCTTGTAGGGATTTTGTCACTTTTGGTGTGCCCCGCCCGCGTGGGACCTCTTGCATTGCTCCGGGTATAACCAGGACTAGTTTGCTTTCAAGTCGTCGAAAGATTGAGAAAGCAGCTAATTCAATTGCATTCGGAAATAGCGTGCAACAACCGTCAAATAAATAACAAGCACCACGTCGAAGGTCTTATTAGCTTCCTTGCTACGAGACTACTAAACCGGTATTTCTTGCTTTTTGCTATCAATTTGACCGTGAAATTCAATTAACAAGATTCCGGCATTCCTACTTCTTCTAATTAATATCGTCATAAAAGTAGTTCGAATGCGTCACTATGCTTTCTTCATGAGCCTCCGAATAAGGCTACCAAGCAAAAGGAAGAAGTTCGACCTTAGACGAGCCGGAGCGAAGGAGGGATTGTAACACAGCTTGCTTCGAGAAAAAAGTCAAACCTCTTCCTCATTGCACTGCTCAGCTGCCTTGGTATCCGTGTTAGGAAGTCAAAAACACTCCTTGCCGCTGCCAAACATGTATGTTGAAGTCTCGGAAACATGTTTAACTCATTGACATTTATCGGAGAATCGACAGTTCGTCTCGGGTAATCCTAGATCAATCATAGAGCTGGGGCCTTCCCTAAGCCAGAAGATACCTTCTCCTATTGATTAACTTCCTTAAAACCTTTCTCCAGCAGTCGATTCTTCTATAATTGGATTTTCAGTCTTGGAAGTGGTGAAGCGAGGGTTTTTACTTTTCTCTTGGCTAGCTAGCAGGGAGAGAACTGGAAGAGGGTAACCCGCGTTCTTCCTTTACCGAAGCTCCTTCCCCAAGAGCCAACCATGGCATTCTATGCATCTTCAGCTAGCTTTCCCCCTCCGCCTACTATCTAGCTGCAATCCTTCCCTTACCTTAACCCTAATCATGCTTAAGACATGGAATTGAATGCTTCTTTTCTATTTACTAAAGGGAAAAGAAGGAGGAGGGATTTTATGGCAAAGCAAGACTGATTAGCTCGCCTAAGGGTCGTAGCGGAAGAATTCCTCATCTGCGAGCTATTGGGGATCTATTCTCAGGAAGGAAGGAATGAAAGGACTGGGCTGCCACCCGAAAGGACTGACTTAATTTCATGCTTTCAAGGATAGGTCATTTGACTCTCTTTCAAGAATTCTCCTCTTCCCTCCCCCTGAACTAGTGGAATACGCTAGTCGACGGAGGAAGGCTAGCTATGATATCAGGCTCTGACCAAAGATCCTCAACGAATCCGCGGCAGTTCTGCTTTGATAAATCAGACAACATTTCGTTGCTGCTATCAAATACCTGATACATGGAGACCATAAAGGGATCCCTTCACAGAAGGACGTAAGTCGTTCCATGAGAGAGACTCCCTTCAGGGCGCAATCGGAGCTCAATTTCAAGCAAATTGGCTTCCAAATACTTAAAGATAAGACACCAGAACTCACCTCAATGGGCGGATGTTTCACCGTCCATGGGGGGGGCACCTTCGTAACCAAAGAATCCTTCACAGGAGTAAGGTTAGAAACAAAATGTCCGTGGCTGTCCAGCAAGGATGCTTGGGATAGCAATAACCCATCCCACCCTAAAACTGGATAAGCCGCTTCTACCAGTGTCTTGCCTTAAGGACACAGAATCAGACAATCCTGTGCTGGGGAGGTTAACCCCCACACCATCTGGGCCTGAAACCCAGACGATGCCAAGCCATACTAGCCTGATCCTGGGGCTATCTATTCGAAAGAGCTAGAACTTGAAGGAAGACCTCCTTCCCATAATGAGAGTTGAAAGGGGATCTGATCCACCCAACATGTAAAGAAGGCATGAACAATAGATAGGGCATATAGGGAATGGAATCAACAATCGAATAAGTGATGACTTGACTGATCTTGATGTACTCTTTTTCCAGCCTTAGCCTTGCTAGCACGCCCAAACACAGACCAAGACCGGTCAAAGTCTACCTTCACATGTCTACCCAGGGCATATAGGGGCGGGGTTTACTTAGAAATAGGAGAAGACTAAATAAGATGGGAGTTAGCCGAGTGCTAAATCGACCAATTTCATCGGTTTGAATCGGTCAACACTTCCACCATTTGCTTTATAGATGATTTTACGCACCGGATACTTTTATAAGAGTAGGAGCTCAACCAGGAGTAATAGCGGGTATGGGCAAAAATCCACCTCTTATGGTCGGGGGCGGGGACGGGCGTAAGAGAAAGCTGGTAATCGAATAAGTAGTGAGTAGTAAGGCTGACGGTGAGTAAAACGAACATGGGGGCTATGGAGCTTGTTGAACCAGTGAATGTTTCGGTCCGGCCTTCCAGTTACGAAGCGGATTGTGTTACACCCTTCTGTTCATCTCATCCCAGTTGTAGTTGATCCAATCGATCCAGAACCTGCGGTAGTTTAACTAGTGAAAGCAAGGCCGGGAAAGAGGAAAGCAATTCCCTTCTTTCGGTAAATAAATTCTTTGAACTTATCTTCTGTGAACTGCAATTCTGCTTTTCACTTTGTCTACCATCGGCGGAGGGCATCCCTTCTCAGCTTCCCTTGTTTTGTCTGTCATCGTATTTTACTTTCTCGATATGAGTCGGGTGACTTCGTACCATTGAATAGTATAACATAACTCTTACCAAGACTTCTTTCCTTTCTTACTTTCTGTGGGGAAAGTTAACTAATTGAATTCTCTATCTCCTCTAGCAATAGAATTCAATTAGTCTTTCTCTTCCGCATTGCTACTTATGGCTAGCACAGGAAATTTCACTCACTGTATTACCTAGCTGATTGCACATTAGTAAAGGTATTTATCCTGCCTTCATGCCTTTGCTTTGAAAGTCTTTCTGTTCCTGATTGAACTCCTTCATGCCATTGATTGATGACTTCGTATCTTGTGAAATATTCCATAAAGTTTATAGAGACTGAAAGCTGCCTAAACTGGATCAATAGAATAGAAGACAGGTAAGGACGAATGCGAGAGAATGAGACTCGTAGGTAGTATTTGTTACTTGCACCGGTCGTTACACCGACGCCAAATTCAGGCCGACATGGAGCCATGCGCATGATTCCAAGAGTCACTAGAGGCGAAACTTAGTAAGAATAACCAGTAATGTCACGAATGGATGAAGCAAGCACTTTTAGATGGTATCGATCAGAGCCAATCAAGCCTTTTCCCTGATTATCGTCACTGAAATCCCACTAGCCGAAATCGAATCCGTAAAGTAAGAGATAAGCCAGAGATCCAGATCATTAGAATACGTCACCGGTCCGAGATGGGCCTTCTCGCGAAAAAGAGTAGGTTATCCCTATCACTAGGAGTAGTAGCGCTAGCGGCGCAGAAGGATAAATAAATAAAGTAGCTAAGCGCTAAGAAGCTATCTAGATAGTGAGTTTCCAGCTGAGGGAAATTTGCTTAGATTGGTCTTAGCTTCGACTCGTAGTCTTCGACCACTCTTCTTCTTCTCCCCGAAGGTTGCTTGCTTCCATTCAGGTAGCTATTGCTGAGAAATGGCCGAAAAAAGGAAAGTCTTATTCCACTTGCTTTCTCGCTTGACTTGAAAACTGGAAAAACTAACTAGGCAGCTATCGGAAAGAAAACAAACAAGGAGTTTACTACGCAGGCTTTTTAGAGAGAGTCAGGGGGGGTTTGCTTGCTGGCTCTCAGGGCTTATAGTCGGTTCTAATCTAAGTCCCTTTCATTAGCTACGCTCAGGTTTCACCAACTTCGCGTCGGGTTCACTTCAGTGAAATCTTGTTCAAGCAAACCAACGGTTGGTTTAACCTTAGGACGGTAGCGAAAGGAACCTTCTAGCTAACCGGGTCAATTCAAACTCACTACATACTCCATGGAATTGAGAACCCGGCGTAATTGGTTTTCTCCAGCGGCTCTTTTTCCTATATTCTGATGGCCCTGCTACGTCTGCCCACTACAGAACAGGCCTGACTCCCGTGAGCAGGTCCGCTGGCTCTTAGTATGGCTTTTGACTTTTCTGATCCGGCATGATAACAACTCGAACTCAACTTCTATTCTTTCAAGAGCAAGAGAAGGGCACCGAGATCCCGCGTAAGCGTCGTTTGCCCGTTGCCAATAGGATCGACTTGGGTAGTAAGATTCAATTGTGAGATTAAAAAATACGAAAGTAAGGGGCCGGAAATCTTGGGATCAAAAGGTTGTTCTAAAGGACTGTAAATCCTTGCTCCTAGGATCCAAGAAGGGCTTTTTGGTTTTCAAATTCCTAATTACATAACTTACTACCCTACTAGTGTAGTGTCTACTGACTGAGTCGTGAATTAGATTGGATGGGCCGATGGAGAATCCAATTAGGAGTTGTGGAAAGGACTTAAGATACTATGTATCAAGACTCGCGATAGGATTTGAGTGCTCAGTCATTCAATATTTGATGGGTTCTTTTTGATTGGAAGAAAAAAAAATAGGAGCTAGAAAGGGTAGGTTGAATCTGAAAAGTACTCTGTGGGGGTAACTATTTTAAGTTAATTGCGTATCGTAAAAAAAAAAAAGAAAATGTTATGTGCTCCCGGGAAAGAGATTGCTACTCTATTCGATGGGCCAGGAACAATCGAAAAAAGCCAGACCTGTACGGTATCTCTTTGAATCCTTACTTAATATGCTTAATATGGTGATACCCCCGATTGTACCAACCTACATATGTCTCTCCTCCATCAATCGGTACTAGTTATTGTCATTTTGATTCCTTGATTTGTCCGATGAGAAATGCGAAACGAAAGAAGGATCCTCCTGCTGGGAATTAGATCCTAAGCCCCCCTACAGAGATGAATTGATCGATTCATCGGATCCTAGGTCGGGACTGACGGGGCTCGAACCCGCAGCTTCCGCCTTGACAGGGCGGTGCTCTGACCGATTGAACTACAATCCCAGGAAAAGAAATAAGGTATAAAGCCTCCAAATTATTATATATTATCTTTATCTTCATTATTCATATTTTATGTCCTAGGACATAGATATTCTAGATACCCATTATGAATCGCCCGCCAAAGTATTCCTACTTCTCCAATGTTCCAATCAGATCCGAAGAGAAATCAATCAAAAGTCAGTGGACCTGAATTGAATCATGACTATATAAGCTATTCTGATATTCAGATTCGATATAGATGAAATCGTGGAAGCGGACCTTTTATTGATTTCCTTGGACCACGTAAGAATTCGTCGTCCGATTGAATCTTCTTGTTCCTGAATGCTTCATAGGAATCCATCGCTATTCCTTTCTTCCACCGAGAAAGGTTCATTCCGAGTCACAAGAGCCATTTCTCTCTTTTTCGTTATGGTAATGCAATGCAAGAGGTCTCGGAAATCGGGTTGTTTCTGATGATGAAAACCCGATATTTAAAGGTCGGTAATGTTAGAAGACGACTGTCGGTATCTGATGGTAAGTAAGATACCTACGGTCGGTATATCTTTGAAAGCTCAGACGGAGATAAACGGACTCCTCGAGGCGAGGGCTACTTAAGGCACTTTAGTGCAAACCAACCAGAAGGACCGGAGCTGTTGGATGTAGCTCAGTGCTGCTATAAATTAACAACCAAAAAGCTCTGCGTCGAACTTCAGCCCCTTCGAGTTGGCCACGGGGCAACAGCCTCTGACGCCCCACACCATTGCGGCAGGAGGAGGCTTGCCCATCAGCCTACTTTTTTGCCAAGACGAGGAGCGCAACGACCTAGCCCAAACCTACTTCAACTAAAGGCTTGGCCCGGTCTGAAGGAAGAAGAAAGTAGACCTTGTAGAGAAGCGGATAGGAGAGGTAGCCTATAGACTCAAGCGATCAGCTCGGTTAAAACTCACCCCGTATTCCATGTGAGTCAGTTGACTTCGATTAGACCAGACCGACCCAGAGAGGAACGTGCCCAGCCCACGAGGGCACCACCAGATGTTGTAGATTAACTTACTAAGAAAGAAAAAGAGTATATATATCATAGCTGACCGCACCATGGGCTAGCCCATACACCCACTGCACGAGTAGAATACTACTTAGTCAAGTAGAAGGGCCAACCTGAGAGCGAGGCAAGCTGGGAACGGGCTGAAACTTACGATTCTAAGACCAAGTCAGAGACTACTGGACGTCTCGCAGAGCGACTCTCAACGAGGACGTTGAGACTTTTTTAAAAAAAAAAAGATTTTTTTTGGCTGAATCCGCCTTTACTAAAGATCAAGGAGTACACTTGTTTGTATTCCGGCTAATAAGGGAAAGGTTTTTTTTTTAAAATCCAAGTTTTACTCTGATTAGATCCTTAGCGCAAGCGCTAAGTAAGCCCTAAACTAAAGGCCTTATGTAATGTAAAAAAAACCGAGGAAAATAACGTCAAGTAGAAAGGAACAAGGTCTTACGGCACGATCGCTATATCTTTTCTTTTTCTTTATCTCTCCTCTATAGAAAGAGGGGATGATACGTGGCGTGGTATACCCGATCGTTTGGTCAACGAGACGTACGTAAGTCGACATAGCTCCATTTATCTTTTATTTCACTTAGCCCGCCTCTCCCATGACTTTCCGGACCAACCCGGATCTGCCCTCGAAAGTCTCTCTGCATTTTGGGAGCAGAGCATGCAAAATCGAGCAATTAATCTTAGAAAAATTTCCTCGGGTCTCTATCTATAAAAATGAAAAGCCCGGGTAGAAGCACAAGCAAAAGGAGAGAGGAAAAGGAAGGGGGGAGGAGACTCGCCTCAATACTTCCCACTGGACGAGAGGCGCACCTAACCCACCTACCCACTCATCAATCACGGTGTTCAGCTGACTTGCACTGATAGACCCCTATTGTATTGGAATTAGGCGCCCATCTTTTTACTGTTGTCAACTAATCTCTTCCATGTTCGATTCTACTCTATGTTAGAACATTTCTGTGAATGCTATTCTGATCTAAGTGGTCCTATTCTGTGTCCCGTGCTAGGAAGCATTATTCCTCTTTTCATTCCAAATTCAAGAATACGACCGATACGATTGATTGGTCTGTGTGCCTCTCTTATTACTTTTTTGTATTCCCCTGTTCCTCGGATACAATTCGATCCTTCTACGGCCAAATCTCAATTTGTGGAAAGCCTTCGATGGCTTCCTTATGAAAACATCAATTTGAATTTGGGTATAGACGGTCTCTCTTTTTTCTTCGTGATATTGACCACATTTCTGATCCCTATTTGTATTTTAGTGGGTTGGTCTGGTATGAGAAGTTATGGGAAAGAGTATATTACAGCATCTCTAATTCGTGAATTTCTAATGATCGCCGTGTTCCGCATGCTGGATCCTCTACTATTCTATGTTCTTCCCGAAAGCGTGCTAATCCCTATGTTGTGCGGAGCTGAGCATCTTCTATTCGCTGGGATAAAGCTTTTCCTCTGCAGGGGCCTTGTGCAGTAAACCCCCTACGGGCGGTCGTCCGTCGTAAAGTAGTCCCCGCGAAGCTTTCGGGAAGAGGGGTAGTCTTGTGCGTAAGCATAGCATTTCTGGTCGAACCCGCCCAACCCAACTAAGACGAACCGAACCTGACAGACACATCTTTTTTGGGGAGGGTACTCCGAGTAGTGGGTACCTCGTAGGACCTCGACCCGCCTACTCGGGTCTTGTATGGATATGCAGGAAGGGGTGCTCCTAGGTGTGTGTAGGGGTTGTGTTTGTTCGCGAGAATGGATTCCTCGTCAAGTCAGTTTGGGGGGTGTGGACACACTTGCGCGAATTCGGGTAACGGCTACAAGGGATAAATCGAAAGGAAACTGTACCCAACCAGGGATGGACGTAAACTCGTAAGCTACCGAGGGTAGGGATAATCGTCCAGGTCTTATTGTGAAAAAAAAAAGCCGCCCCGCCACAGCAGGCGGGTTGCTTCCTCTGTCGTCGCCGGGGAGCTCTTGGTGAGGAGACCTTAGGATAAGTTGCTAAAACAAACGGGAGGGGAGGATCGACCCGTTCAGTAGAATTCCGAAGAAAGACTGTTGGCAGCAGGTGGAGACATTTCTTTGGCCCCCAAAGAAAAAAAAGAAATGCGGGCAGGGTTAAGCTCGGTAGAGGGTTCGAGAATAGGGTAGGGTCCTGTCTTTCTTGAAGATTCAGATAAGAAAAGAGTTCCAAACCTTTATGCATGCACCTTTGTATAAGTGCTGCATACAAGTTCCGGCCAGGAGAATTGGGAAACAAAAACCAATTGGAACCGCTCACATCACAGTAGTAGTAGCGTAAAGCCGTAAGTCGGGGGGGCGGCCATCAAAAAAAAGGCTCTTACTTTCACATCTCTCTCTAGATATCTAGAGAGAGATCCACTGCGTGAGCAACCGACTGTGCGTTACATGTGCTCTACAGGCCGCACTCCATCTTTCTTCCCAACGAGCCCTTTTTTGTTTTGGATTTGGAAGACGGGCGTTGCGTTCGGTTCGAAAGGCATGGTTTTCAGTATGTCTCCAGATAGGGCCCCCCTCTAGTCCGGCTAGCTAGTGAGCGGTTATTTCGGGCGAGAAGCGGGCCGGCGGGCATCTCCCGCAACGCAAGCTGCATTGTTCGCCACCACCCGAGAAGCAAAAGATTCGAGAGTCCAGGCTTAATATACATGCATAGATAGTGGTCTAATGACAAGGGCCGACGACGGAAGCTCGGGACGGAGCCGTATGATGCGGAAGTCTCACGTACGGTTCCCTGAGAAGGGAGTGGCTACCTACTGGAGCTTCGACCAACCACCACCGGTAAATACCGCTTTGGGGCCACCCCTTACTCTACCATTATTATAGGGGTATGGGGTTCGAGACAAAGAAAGATCAAGGCAGCATATCAGTTTTTCCTTTATACTTTACTTGGATCTGTTTTTATGCTATTAGCTATTCTGTTGATTCTTTTCCAAACAGGGACCGCCGATTTACAAATCTCATTAACCACAGAATTTAGTGAGCGGCGCCAAATCTTTCTATGGATTGCTTCTTTCGCCGCTTTCGCCGTCAAAGTGCCTATGGTACCTGTTCATATTTGGTTACCCGAAGCTCATGTAGAGGCACCTACGGCAGGATCCGTCATCTTGGCAGGAATTCCTTCAAAATTGGGAACCCACGGGTTTTTAAGATTTTCAATACCCATGTTTCCCGAAGCAACACTTTGTTCCACTCCTTTCATTTATACTCCAAGCGCGATTGCTATAATATATACTTCCTTGACCACTTCAAGACAGATCGATCTTAAGAAGATCATTGCTTACTCCTCAGTAGCCCATATGAATCTGGTGACTATTGGTATGTTTAGTCGGGCGGCGGCCGTTAGGTCACCTATTTTTAGTTATGGACACACAAGACAAGGCCAAAACATGTGTGCCGGGCGTGCGACCCATCAACCTACTAGCAATGGGGGAGAAAACATAGCATGTCGCAACACTTGATTCAAGGCGTCAGCAAAACATTGCCGTCTGTTCCAAAAACAAAAGCCCCTTAGCGCCCCGGGACGGGAGTGGGCCCTACGCGCAGGCAACAGCAGCACCGGCTCTACGAAGTCAGAATCGAATCTTTGTGTTGGCTTTCCCAATTCATTCGTGAATAAGAATTAAAGGGCTAGAAGCGCTTCTAGCTGCTTCTTATTATTGTGGGTTGGCGTGGCGGAAATGAACGAAAAGCGAGATGAACGTGCTATTTTCAAATCGATTGATAGATAGCCTGATCCGTTCTGATAGATCGAAAGAGTATCTATGAAATAGAGGGAATCCATCAAGAATAAGGGGAAATCTCCTCTTTCTATCTATTGAGAAGACAACTCTTCTTGATCCATCAGAAAGAAATCGATATGTATCTGATGGAGTCTACATCGTACGTAGAGCGCCCAAGCTTTAGGCCAGCTCAGTTCTCTTATCCATCGGTCCAATGCACTGGGCTCATCTCATGGATGGAGGGAAAAGCCAAAATGTAGTTGTGTTGTTGTTGTTCGCCGCCTCGACGCATTCCCTTCTCTCCCCGGCATCGTCCCACACAGAAAGAAAGAGCGCAGAGCCCCGGCCCGACCTGTAGTGTAGGTCCGCTAACGTAAAGCGAGGAGTTGAGCCTGAACTGGCGAACCGAAGTCACTTTCGGAACCATACTTCCTAAAGCTAACACGTGTCCAGTCCAGCGGGAACGCGCAGCGCAAAAAAACGTAAGCTGCTATACCGAATCCCCCGCTGGCCATCGGGGACCGAGTGGTAAGGCCATGATCCGCAGGGGAACGGATCACTCATTCTTCCATTGGGGACAGGTGCACGAACGACAACTCCAAACGTCACACATCCGTCGCCTACTTACCGTTTAGGTGGCACCAGCGAGATCCAGCTAAGGTAAGGAACTTCGTGTCGCGGCTGCTCCACTCCGCCGCGGTCTCATGAACTGAACTTCGTTGCCTTCCCGCGCGCGAAGCGAATGGGCGCTGTGCTGTGGGTAAGTTTTGGGGCGGAGGGCGAAGAGAGACCACAAGAATGATTCATTTGGATCGACGAGCCCCAAAACTAAGAATCAATGGAATGTCTGTCTATCCATGAACATCTATTCTATCTGTATATCTAGGGGGTCTCTCTATACATAAAAAAGAGTTTTATGGCACGATATGATCGCCTAGCCGTAGCCGCATATTGAGCGCAGCGGATATGCGGGATTTCAGTTGGATCAGATCTTTCGCTTTGACGGAAGCTTTTGGACCTAGCGAAAAGGACTTTATAAGCCTTCGCGCAAGCAAGCGCGAGAGAAGCAAGCAAAGTAGAAGCTTTGCCAGAAGCAAGACGGGGAAGCAGAGCTGTCGTATAAGCGGTAGCTTCCCCCGACCTACTAAACAAAAATACAACAGTCGCGACCTACTTTGATTCAAAACAAAAGAAAGGCGAAGGGTTTGGCAACAAGCAAACGGCTTTCTATCATAGTTGCAAGGGTTCCAAACCTGAACTACTTAAGTAAAGTACCAAAGGCTGCTTTCGGTTGGTAAATGGTAAATAAGGGGGCTGTTCACTACAAGCTATCAGCGCTGTCTTAGATTGAACGTCGACTTATCTTATTGCCGTTCAATCTCTAAGGCGGGTTTACGCTGAGAACGGAATAGTGTTCGTGTCCAAAGGTGAACAACGCCCTAGCGTGCTTCTAGAGTTCGCTGCTTTTCCCAGGCCGGAGAAGGGCTTATACTGCTCGCCTTTGTTTGATATGTTCATTAAGTACCAATACAAACGAAAACTACACCAAAGTGGAAAGGCCCCTATAGAAGCTAGAAGTAACCTCTAGTAGTCGGCCTAACCAAAGCGTCACGACAACAGAAAATGACCCTTATGAATGGAATCTTAAGTGGGGGGCTTAGCCCGCCCGCCTACCAATCAAAGAGGCTGAGAGTAAGCGTAAGCTCGAAGAGCTTCCCTTCATTCGCTTCGCGGGAGCCGCACAACACATAGCTGGAAGTCAGAGGGCCCATACTACCTGCCTAACCCCTCGCTCCGAGGGACCGTAGATCGGAACGTTATAAAACCACCCCATTCATCTAAAAGATAGGGGAAGGGGCCTATGTATTTGCATGACTCCTGCGGATTTGAACCTATCTACACCCGGAGCCAATCTCCTATCGGTCCTGCCACCACGCCGCAGAACGGGAGCTCGTGTGGAACCTTTTCTTTCTGGCGTAACAGCGGTGGAACGTAAAAAAAGATTACGGTCGCGTAACATAAGGGCCGGAGGTACGGTAAACTCGGCCAAAATATGACACCCGAAGGGAGGGCCCGGCGCGCGCAATCCTATCCTCGTCCGAGTTTACCCCTTGCACTTCGGACAGCCGTCCGTAGCATCATAAGGAGGACCTCCCTTTCGGGGTAAAAAAAAAGGTATGGTACTACGGTCTTTCTCAACGTGGTGTATAGCACGAAAAACCTTTCGATACAAGATAGGGCCGTTCACATGAAAGAAGATAAGAAATCCTTTCTTATCTTCTTTCTCTTTCTCGAGGGGGAAAGAGAAAGAGGGTCTTATGGAGGGAGGGGGAACATTCGGGCGCTTTTTTTAAAATCCTCCACTGCATCCAGGATCACAAGTGGAACGCTAAGCAGGGGGGAGGGGAAAGGCTTGGGCTGGGCCTACCTATCCCGATAGGACCTCATAAAGGAACGGGAGCTGTTGAGAGGTTCCATATTGCCGAGCCGAAGGGCAGCACTTCTGTACGTGATCGTAGTATGTCACGTCGTCTCGTCCCCGCAGCATTGAAAAGTACCTCTGCACTATTTCCGGTTCACTTCTAAGGAAGATAGAGTTGGGGTGGGGGTCTACGATGTGATACTCAAGTATGACCCGGGGAGATACATGCTAACTATGGGTAGAAGGAACCTTTATGTAAAAAATTTAGGGGGGTTACAGATCTCTTATACTACCATCGATCGACAGAGCGGAACGACCAGAAAAAAAAGTGAAGTTAGAAAGCCGTATGATAGGCGGTAACTATCTTGTACGGTTCGGGGGGTAATCGGCGTACTCCGATCAGTGGGGGGGGGAATCTTTGGCTCTATCGAACATACAGGGAATTGGAGGTAGCATTCCACCGATGTTAAGTCATGGACTGGTTCCTTCAGCCCTTTTTCTATGTGTTGGTGTTCTATATGACCGACATAAGACTCGACTTGTTAGATATTACGGAGGGTTAGTGAGCACCATGCCGAATCTCTCTACCATTTCCTTCTCTTCCACTTTGGCCAATATGAGTTCACCTGGTACTAGCAGCTTTATCGGGGAATTTCCCATCTCAGTAGGAGCTTTCCAAAGAAATAGCTTAGTAGCCACATTAGCAGCGCTTGGGATGATTTTAGGCGCGGCGTATTCCCTTTGGCTATATAATCGTGTGGTTTCTGGAAATTTAAAAGCCGATTTCCTCCATAAATTCTCCGATCCAAATGGCAGAGAAGTTTCCATATTTATACCTTTTCTTGTTGGAGGGGCGACCGTCCGTTGAACTACCAAAGAAAAAAGAAACCAATGTGATCATGACATTGTAGGTGCTTGCGATGGGGCGGATGCGACTTCCCTCAGTTGGTTTGGGTGGTATAGCCCGTTGCAGAAGTCCCCCCTTTTTTTTATCCATATCTTTCTTTAGTCTTTAGGGAGCCAAAGCTTGACTTTACTAAGAAAATAAGGCTCGCGCAGGGGCGCTCACGTTTTTTGGCTGAGCCGTATCTTGCTGGGTGGGACCGAGAGGGGGGCAACCATGCATGGTACTTCTCGACCGTGTCTCCGAGGGACAGTTGAACGAGCGACTCATGAATGCTGCCGGGTTGGACGAGCCAATAACTCGAACGCGTTCGGTCTGTTTTTTGAGCAAGAATCACAGCGTTACCTTACCTTCACCATGATACGGACTCCAAGTTCTTATGGCAGAGCGCGAGGAGATTTATCATCAATATGATGATGGGAATGGAAACCAGAAGCACGACCGACCGGGGTCCAAGATAATCCATCAGTAACAGTAGTCACGTAAGCATGAGACTTTTTGGTAGTACCGGTGAACCAGATGGCCGCGGCGATGGAATCTGGGACGGAGGACTCGTAGTATCTCTCTAGATCTGGCAAAAGCGAAAGACCCCCCCTAACGTAATTCGAAAGGGGGCTGACCGCTGAGCAAGTACGATAAATTGGCCCCGCTCCGCTTTATTAAAAGCAAGGACCGCTACGGGAGGTCAAACCAAGGACCTATGGAAGTCGGGGCTCGTCCCCGGTCAATATTGGATCAAACAATAGAGGGCCGTAGGTAGCACTGACCTCTTTTTTTTTATTGATTCAATACAATAGGGGAAAAGATCGTAAAGTTCCCTACCGAGACAACACTCTCAACGGATCCTCCGCGCGCTGGGCATACCTCTTCTGTGCGTCTTTCTCGTGGCGGGAACAGAACAACAGGGAAAGACCCGGCCGACCTGCCCAGGGCTCGAGGGCGAGCTTTATTTAAGAGAGAATGGGGAGTGAATCGATCGAAAGGCTTCCGTTTTCGTTCTTGGTTTTTTGGGGCTCCTCTCGATCTTATTCGTAGTTGGGAAGGGGGAAGGAGTCTAAATCAATGGACATTAATGAACCATCATTGATGGACGTTGCACATGACACGATCAATTCGACTCAAGGTCCGGCGCTAATAGAAGTTGCTTACTCTCCTAGTAGCGAAGGAAAAAGGCAGGGCTTTTTTCGTAGTAATAGTGGGCGGGTCTCATGAGATCTATGCCGGCCGTCGGAATCAAATGAAGGGGTCGAAGGACCATTCGATTCATGAAGGGGCATAGATCTAGGCCTCTTTGTTTGGTCAATCACCAAAGGCGGGGGGGAACCACTATGGGCGAGACCCCCCGGCCTCGATTCTTTTGCATAGTCCGGGGGCCGGCCGCTGCAGAGCTGCGGGGCATAGCGGCGCCCTCGCCTGGCGCCATTCCCGGATCTAGCAGCAGACGGGCGGGCCTGAATTCAGACCAGACTCTTCTTTATTTGAGCTGCTCCCACGCACGCAGACCGGAAGATCTCAGTTGTCCTGGACTGGACAAGTACGTAGAGATCTTCGTGGGACCGGGGAGGGAGTCTCAATCGATCTTTTCTAGGATTCCTTATCACGCCACGCACGGAGATCTTTCCATTGATAGATAAGAGGGCTCCCCCCTTGAACAAACTCTTAAAGGTTAGGTTACTACCTGCCTCTACGTAAGAGGTGTACTTTGTACCGCCCGGAGGTCATATAGATAGAAACCCGGAGCGATAAGAACGAAAGCCCTACCCACAGCTACCACTACTGGCGCTTCAAAAGGCTTAGATTTCTTCTAAGGGCGCTACAGCAAGCTACCTTTTTTTAGGTCGTGTAATAGGGAGGTGTAAGCCTCGAAAGCCTTTAGTACTTCGGTAGGGCGAGCAGCCCAAAAAAAAGGTTTGGAACTCTTCCCGTATTTCTTCATTTCATTCTCTATTCGGCCCGCCTCAAACAAAATGAGAAAAAAGGATAGGACTCTTGATTCGAAGTCACTACGAAAGGGTCGGTCAATAGCATAGCTCTTTATTTCCCCGGTCTCATTTCGAAGGAAAGGCCTTCGCATTCCTAATCCGGTAGGGGGCCGGACGGCTTTGTTTGCCCCAGCTTGGCTAATCGCATCCCCGCGCAACGACATTCTTCGCCCCTTACCGTTCTCGCTCAGTCTTTGCAACGGCTGGGGAGGCAGTCGTAGAAGCGAAGCCTATCGCCACGCCGACCATAAAATACGAGATTGGGCCCCTTCTCAAAGATTTGATGGAATGGCCCACCCAAGAGCGCTTATGTAATATGGGAACTCATGGCTGGAAACAATCCTTATGGTTTTGATATCCGGCCGGTAGGAATAATCAGAATCAAAGTCCAGGTTGGTTGGTGAGCCTAGTGATAGGAGACTATCTAGCTTGGTTCGGAGAGCACTTGTTGGGTTAAATATTTTTTTTTTGCTAAATGTTACGGCCTAAATGCTGAACTATTGACCCTACTTGTTCGGATGGGTGTTCACCCCAAAGTGTTCCCGGACCGCATGCATACATACGTAAGTAACTTAGTGCAACATGGGAAATTTAATTGAGAGGAATCAGCAAAGAAAAGAAAAACGGGTCAACATCTTAATGTGTATTTTAGAGAGATTGTCCTCGGCTCGGGCTGAGGAGTGTCCACATGAGTTCGTTGAGGTGTCTACACAGGTTCGAAGACGCTCTTTTATATTCTGTCGAGAGTTCGGATTGCTCCACCTAAGTAGAACGAAAAGAAGGAATTGGAAATTCAACAACAAAGGGGGAGCCAGAAGCTTCGCTTCCGGTAGGGGGATAATATATATAGGAGGCTTTCGTTCGATACTCTGGTCTGGAGACTTGCTTGCTCACTGAGCAAGGAAGCCTTATCCAGACTCTTACTTCGGAGTGGCTACTCCCTTACTCTCATCGTTCCCATTGGATTCGCTCTACGGGCCTTATTATTCGCTACCGAAGGAGGGCTATCCATGGCAAATTACATGATGCCTCACGGAGCTGCCGAATCCGAATTGGAGGATTTGTTTACTTAGACTTCCGATATGGTGGAAGATTCGGCCAGTTCCGGGCGTAGTATAAGTACCTCATCGGTCAATCAACCGCTTCCGGGGGAACAAGCTATGGGTCCCGCTAATCCAGTGGCTTCCGGGGAGGCTGAAGCCGGTCCATCTCATGTCGTTCCCTTTCCATACGACGAGGAGGAGGTTATAGGGGGAGATTCTGTGCGATCTATACAGAATCGACTTTTGGCAAAATACGACTCTCCTTCCGCCCATGAGATCACAATGGCCCGGATTGAGGCCGAAGATCTCATGGAAGTCAAAGTGGAGATTGGCTGAACCGTGGAGCGCGCGCCCTGGACAATCCTCGTACCTTAACGGGCGAGGAGCCCCTGGAAACCCTCGCCCGACTAAGGGATGGAGTTGTGAGCGGGGACGCCGCCACAATAACTACCTTAAAGCACCGGATGATTTGGTGCCGACACGCTCTCCCAAACATAAGATCTCACTTCACCGTGCAGGAAAGACCCCCATTTCATAGCGCCTGGGGAACGCAAGTTTGATCGAGGATTGGAGAGGAGAGGTGGAATGGAAGAAAAGGCTCGGGATGGATTTAGGAGTCTTTGTGCGAGCCGTATGCGGTGAGAGTCGCACGTACGGTAACGAGGGGGGTTCGCGTCTATACGTGTAGTGTGGTGGTTGGGCCTACCCACCCTATTTGTTCCATGATCTATGGGTCTACTGGAGCTACCCACTTCGATCAATTAGCCAAGATTTTGACCGGATACGAAATCACTGGTGCTCGATCTAGTGGTATTTTTATGGGGATTCTATCTATCGCTGTAGGATCCCTATTCAAGATCACTGCAGTTCCTTTTCGGGCGGCTGTAGAACGGACGGCCGCCTATAGGTGGTAGGGTAGGGTGGGTGGTACCGCTCAGATTGCGGCCAATCTTCCTAACCGCGCGCGGGCCGGGCTTAGAGCGCGTGAAACTCATCACTATCTCGTAAGGGCGTTGAGACCATAGCATGTTAAACGAAAGCGCCGCTTTCTCTGTAGTGTTGTCACACAGCTGCCCGCCTAGAAGAGCCACTCGCTCTGTAGTGTTGTCACACAAGATAAGCACGCCGCCCGCCTGCTGGCCGGGCGAATCGAAGTTCTCTTCCGGTCAACTGTCCACCCAGTCAAGTGCAAAAAACACAGTAGAATCACGCAACGCACGCTGCTGGTGTGCTTCCTGCCCGCGAGGAAAGAAGAGCGACAAGGTTTAGTTCAGATTTGACTGTTTGCAGCATGGGAGCGGATTACCCAAAAAATCCCTGGGAACAATGAAAAAAAAGATATCTCGGTAACGAAAACTATAGGGGGCTGTATTGGCGAGATCCAACGGTGAACAGCTGTCCAAAAGAAAAACCGCCTGGAAGTCCGAGGACCTTTAGTACCGTACCCTACCCCCGAACCAGCAGCCTTTGCGCCAAGCAAGACCGCCCTTGTCCTTTCTCCATTCCGCCTCCTTCTTTGCTTTGTTCCAATAGAGTCTAAGGCAAAGCAAAAGTGGGTTCGTATGCCTACTTTACCTACTGAAAGGGAACGAACTTTGTTTCGTTTCCGGGTTTATGGATTGGATTCAGTCAGCGTCACTCCTTCCTTTTTGTTGAGTCGTGACGCTTTGGTTACCGGCAAACGCTTCCAAAGGCGACCCTCTCGAGTTTCCGGCTGTTTCCTAGATTGAAGTAGCCTTTCTTTCGTCGCCCTACCAAACGAAAGAAGTCACTATCAAAAAGCTCGCCCTACTGAAGTACCTAAGGTGCGCTCCGCCCGGTGACTAAGAAATTGGTTTGCGCTTTGAAGTGATGAGGTCGCAAAGAGGGAAGTAGGGCTCCTATTGACTAAAGGTTTGTTCTTCGGTTTCCTTTAGAATGAAAGTCGCTATGAAGCCCCTACTACTTCTATTATATTATACTTACTTTGTTTGATTAAAAAGGCGAACCCCAACTAGTCGTATGGGGTGGGGTGCTTGTGGTAAGCTGCCTTGGATATGAGTCTTAGGAATTCCTAAAAAACAGGCAAAGTCCGGTATTTGACGAAGATCTTTCTATCAATAGATAGGATTTAGTGTTCGATATAGGGGATAGGATCCATCTGCTCTTTCTCTCTCCATTTTTTAGAGAGAGCAGATAAGATATAACGCTAAAAAAAAGGGGATGGATAAAGGATACATAGACATCTAAGGGGATGTCTATTCTATTCCTCTTGAGAGAGAGTAGAGAAAAAAAGATAGATGAACGAGATCTCTTTTTTCTATCTATCATTGATTCAATCTATGAATCAAGTCGAAAGACTTATTTTGGTTCCCCGAAGCCCCGAATGGATTGTGGATCGTTTTCTGCCAACGAAATGAACGCGGAGCCCGTTCCGAATGCTTCTCCGATCCGGAAGTTCTCGCGAAGAGAATAAGATGCTGCTCCCCCTCCCTCTGTCTTTTCTCGCTTTGCTAATCTTCCCTTCTAACGCGGGCCGGGCGCTTAAGTAGTTAGGGGGCGCGGGAGGAAGAAACCTAAGAGAAGAGCGTCTTCTCTTAGGTTTCTTTTTTTTCAGTGCAACACAGGAAAGCGCCCTCTTTTTGTCATCCCCGCAGCTTTCCAGATTTTGTATTGAACGTATGGCGTAGCTAGGATCTTCAAATCATGTTTGAGCCTAGCCTATCCTATGTTCAAACCCACCCCCTATTTGATTTGATTGAATGAATAAGGCTGGAAAGAATGCCCGCCAAGTTCAGATAAGGGAATGCTTCCCCCAACCATTAAGGAAAGGCTCGACGAAGGGAGATGCGGCGGGGGAAGGAAAACGCTTTCGGAGATCGAGATTTTTTTTTGTTTTTCATCGAAAACGAAGAAGGCCTACGGTGCGTGTTATCTGAAGGGAACACGCTTTTTCGACCGCGGTGGTATGATTGCCGGGCCCTCCCCTCGTTCCGCCCGCTGGCCTATTGGGATAGCAGCCTTCGGGCTTTGCCTGCCCTTTTTTTCTCGGCCCGGGAAAGCGCTGGCAACAACAGAAAGGAAGGGGTCCATGTAGCTGCTGCGTCCGCCCCCTTCTTAGTCAGTCAATGGGGCAGCAGGTTCGGCATCTACTAAAAAAGAGAGAATCCACTGGAGATAACCACGCCTCTGCTAGGCAGCGTGTGGAATGGCCAAGAGCGGACCTTTTTGGATATATAATCAAAAGAGTGGAGTTACGGGAACAGCCGTCTGATGGAAAACTACTTTCACGTTCGGTTCAGAGAGCACTTTTTTTTCGTCGAGAATTCTTCGTTCCCTTTCGTGTGAATTCCCCAGCGGCGAATTCAAAACTTTTTTGGCCCTATCTATTCCATCTCTCGAGCCCCGAAGAAAACCCCCCTCCCCTTCGGACTCCATATCTCTTTTGACTCTATATATGTGGGCACCTGATATCTATGAGGGTTCACCCACCCCGGTTACAGCATTCCTTTCTATTGCGCCTAAAATCTCTATTTTTGCTAATATTTCACGTGTTTCTATTTATGGTTCCTATGGAGCTACATTGCAACAAATCTTCTGTTTCTGCAGCATTGCTTCTATGATTTTAGGAGCACTGGCCGCCATGGCCCAAACGAAAGTCAAAAGACCTCTAGCTCATAGTTCAATTGGACATGTAGGTTATATTCGTACTGGTTTCTCATGTGGAACCATAGAAGGAATTCAATCACTACTAATTGGTATCTTAATTTATGCATTAATGACGATAGATGCATTCGCCATAGTTTTAGCATTACGGCAAACCCGTGTCAAATATATAGCAGATTTGGGCGCTCTAGCCAAAACGAATCCTATTTCGGCTATTACCTTCTCCATTACTATGTTCTCATACGTAGGAATACCCCCGTTAGCCGGCTTTTGTAGCAAATTCTATTTGTTCTTCGCCGCTTTGGGTTGTGGGGCTTACTTCCTAGCCCCAGTGGGAGTAGTGACTAGCGTTATAGGTTGTTGGGCGGCCGGAAGGTTGCCACGAGTAAGTCAGTTTGGGGGACCGAAGGCTGTTCTCCGTGCACCGGACACGTAGCTTACCGAATCCGTTGCGACACCGATGGGAATGCATGCTACGAAAGATAGGGTCGAGTCTGAAACATCAACCGTCTACTCAATATCCTTGTACGAGTCCACAATCACTACACGAGATGAACCTTGGTTTGGTGAATGGAAGCCTTAGGTGTAAAAAAAAGGACTCCCAGTTACTGCGCGCGATCGTATACTGAGGTGCTCCCCGCCGGTTGTTGGAACGACGCGAGCCGGGCCTCCATTCAGAAAGATGAAGGGTCCAAACGAAAGTCAAAAGAGGGGGTTACAAATTCCCCATCTCATTGGGGGCGGAAAACGAATCGACATCTCGATGTGATACAGCCTTTATATTTTAGTTGGGAAAGAACGGCGAAGTCCATCCGAACCGTCCAATGAAGAATAAGAGGAGAGCAAAGCGCCAATGGCGCGCGAAGCGCATGCGAAACGGGCACGGAGAAAAATCAGTGTGGAGGATAAGCAGCCGAGCTCATTCCCTTCGCTTCCTGGGCCCAAAGCAGTGCAGTCTTTCCTGGCCAAAGGATTTGGGGCGCTACGCTACTTAACTATATAAATCCATTTTTTTTAGTCATCTATATATTAATAGAAAGATAGATCCATCCATCTATCCTATCCGATTTATATTTTTATATCTAAAAAAGAATCGATTTCATTCAACGTTTGATTCAAAGAACTGCGCTTAGCCCCCCCCCCGCTCATGAAACGGCTCTGCTGCAATGGATGGCAGAGGGTCCGTAGTACCCAAAGCACTGGAGTGGTCCAGTAGCCGGGAAGGGGCCTAGAAGTGCCTACTACTACACCACACTACACTCGGCTCTACACATTTACAGAGCGAGCTAACCCCTGTCCAGTCCCTGGCAGAGTTAAGGGGGCTTCCATCCTTATTCCCTATCCCCTCGCCCAGGCTAACGGGGCCTTCTTCAGGGGGGGAGAGTGGAGCCCCGAGAAGCACTGTTGAGAGGAAGATCCTTGGCCCCTCCTCATTCTCTACAGGGTTCCAAACCTTTCTTCAACATAGGTGACAACGAGCGGGGCAGAGATCGAACACGAGAATAACAAGCTCGCCTTCCTTCCTAAATGTTGGATCATTTTGATAGAGAGGGATGGAGAAAGTGGACAAAAACAGACTCGCATTTCCCAGTCGAAAAGATGGGTTCCTTTTTCGTCTTGCATTTCTCATCGAACAAATACGGAAAAAGAATCATATTGAAAACGTTCCTAACCCACCAACCCCTTCCTTCGTAGAGCCGTGTATTGTAATCCGAACCTGCCCGGAGCGAGTCTCCCATAGAGGCAAGTGAAGTTGGTGAGCCGTATGATGGGCAACTATCTCCTGCGGTTCGGAGAGGACTCAGCTGTTAGTTAGTACCCCCCCCTTTCGGGGTGGACCTTTCACTCTATTTTATTATATACGCTTAGCGAAAAGAATGTTTTTTGATACACCTAGGACATGGATTTTATATGAACCAATGGATCGTGACAAGTCCTTACTACTAGCAATGACTTCGTCTTTCATTACTTCATCCTTTCCATATCCCTCTCCCTTGTTCTCAGTTACTCATCAAATGGCACTCAGTTCATATCTTTAAGTTCGATCATTGACAAGGTTCAAAGAAAGGGTGGGCAGAAGTTCGCCTTCCAAGAGAGGAGACAGGAGACTCATGGCACTTGTGGCTGTTGAGGGCCATCCAGTTGCTTGCTGCTTATGAGAGCAGGAAGCTGAACGGAGCCGAGAGGCCCTACGCAGTACATGAGAAAGAACTGCGGGGAAGACCAGCCATAAAACTATATAAGGAAAGATAGAAAACTAGCAATACTGGGGAATTTTATGATAGACAGGTAACTCAAAATCTTAGTCGGGAGGGAAGGCTAGTAAGACCTCCAGCAAAGGAAAAAGAAAAAAGTAAACCCCTAAAAAGAAATAAAGGAAAGGTAGTTACAGGACGATCCTTCGACGCGAGAAGAACACTAATATAGGGGGAGCTCAAAAAAAGATGGAAAAGATAGAATGGTGGTCACGCATGCGAGAAAGACTCAAAATGAAAGCAAGCAACTAATAGACTTCGCGAACTCCTGAAAGTACTCTATCTCGCACGCATAACTACTGACGGAAACAATACATACTAGCCATACGAGTTCGGTTCACCTGCACTGACAGCCGCTTAGCAACTAAGCCCTAATAGAAACAATTTAACCAATAGCTGAAAACCAATACTAAGTTTGCTAATGTCGTCTAACTTCCATCTCTTCTGTCTTAGATAGGGTTCTACTCAAGAGAGGTCCGTTGCACAAGTGCCGCGCGGGCAAGTTAGCTAGGCAAGCTATAAGTTACACCAGGTATCAGAGCGAGGTTGTGGAGCCATGGCATCCTCCAAGGTTACTGGCCCAAGGCCGTCTGACGATCAACCAAAGAAAGAGGTCCAAGTCAGCGGAAATTGGAGACAGGCGTGGGAGAATTGAAGCTCAATGTGACGGATGGAGAGGAATATCTTTAGGAGCTTGAATCCAACCAAGAAGGACTTGAGAGTGCCTTCGACGATTGCCTTGGAGGAGGTCAAGGCAGGGATGGCTCGTGTGGAGACATCACTCAAGGAAGAAGTAGAGGGGCTCAAAGCAACTAAGGAGAAGCTGAGAATCAAGGTTTCAATCCTTGCCTTGAGAGGGCAGTGGCCAACGGAGTGTCATGCACTCTCCCAACTCCAAGAGTCAGGATCCCCGAACGCAAGCCATAGAATGTAGTGAGGGATGCTAAAGCTTTGGAGAACTTTCTTTGGCGGATGGAGCCAGACTTCAAGGCTTCCAACCAAGATGGAGGATGAGGAAGAAAAGGTCAAGACGGCAATCTCATACTTAATCGATGATGCTACGCTTTGGTGGCGCCGGAGGTATGCTGACCTTGAGAAGGGACTCTGCAGAATCAAGACATGGGAAGAGTTGAAGATTGGACAGGGTCGTGAAATCACTTTCTATACAATGATCCGTGATTTCTTTTGTTATGTTTGTTCTCAGTTAGAGCCAGTTAAGGTCGGTGCAACGCCTATAATGAATAGGAAATTTGCCATTGACTGAACATCTTCCTTTCCACTTCAAAACTTTCTATATCCAATCGGCCTTTGAAGAGGGCCCGTATGGCCTTCCTACTATCTCAGGAAAGAAGGATAAAGAACCACTTGTGTGGGGAAGGTATACGCGGGAAGAGATCTTGGCTATTGGGACTACTAGCAGGCAAAAAAAAGATGCCATTCGTCCCCAGCCAAAGAAAAGGGTTATAAGAAAGACAAGTATGGATTTCGGCACATGGCCGGGCAGCCTAAGTATAATTGCTAGTTAGACAGCATCACGCGAGCTTCATCATGCAAGCTTTGCTTCTTTCTTCCATACGCCTGATGCCAAGACCCCCTTCTTCCAGTGGGCAGAAAACTTCATCCCCAGCTACCAACCTTTTCCGGATCGCCAGACAACTCATATACATGATGAACATTTCCCTGAAATGGAAATGAAAGCATCCAAAATATGAGTAAGAAAGAAATTACTGATTTTCCAAGTTGGATCCTTCAACAAGCCGGAGAGAGAGAAATGCCTTGTAACCCACTAGCTCTAATTCTTTCACAATTAGAGGGAGATGCTACACCTGCCCTTGTATATGTTCGCACCCCCTATTTTAATAAGGCATCCGAGTAAGACTAGCGTCTCCTTCATTCCAATATATGCTCCACAATTGCCTGCTTCCTATCTTCCGGAACTTTACCAACAACCATACTTTTTTGATTTATAGCTTGCCCCGATTCCGACGCCCTCTTGTATTGATAAAGGGGCTTGGAGGAGGTTAAGACAATTTTTCATTTCAAGATAAATAAAAAAGTCCAAGAAAGCTTTTGTAATGCAAGCAAAACTCTTCCCCGACAAAGAATCAGACGATTCATCGAAAAAGTACCAGGATTAAGGAGACCAAGAAAGCAAGATTGTTGGACTTCCATTTTTCTTTTGAAAGACCCTGCCTTAGATCATATCACCAAATCTAGATATTTCATATGTAAACCTTAGACCACTGAAGGCTTACAACAAAAGATGGATCTTAGGAATAGAATCGAAGACTGGCTGGCCCACTTGTACGTAATAGAATAGAAGTCAAGGCAAATTCCCCTGAAGGGAGTTCCCATGGGGGCTAGTACACATTCCCTGACGAACGACTGCAATACATGGAAGGTTTACGGATGTAGTACTGGACGGCTTTCCCTACGACATTTCATACAAAGAGAATGGGCAGCCTGGAAAACATGGAATGCTTACCGACTTCGATTCGGTCTATTCTAAGCGGTCCATTGGGTAAGCAGCGGAGGTAAGAGGTCTATACCCATTGCCGTATCGGTTAGCGGTGGAAGTCGTATGGGCCAACTTTCCCTTTTCCTCCGGGTCAATGACACTCCCTCCCGATGCTTTGCCAGAAGCTCGTTTTCTAACCAAAAAATGGAAGATTTTTCAGACCCGGAATAAACTCGTGATAGAAGCCTTCTTTCTCTAGTAGGAAATAAAACACATCTGGAAGGCTCGCGTATTCCTATTCTTGTTATGGGAGACTGTCCATACCCTATCTCGACTCCGTTCACAAGACCTTTAGGGAAAGGGAAGGATTCCCATATGGAGCTTTCATTACTGGGCATGCAGCAGGAGATGAAAGAGTTGCCCTTCTTTCAAAAGGCATGATACCAGTCTTTGTCTATTCTTCCGATCTTTCTTAGGCCAAGGAAGGAAAGCACAGTAGAACTAGCGTAGCGGGACGACATGACAGCGGTTGGGAAAAGCTATCTGACATCAATCCAATGAACAGACAAAGCGGCTTGGCCGAAGGGTCAGGAAGAGAGAACGACTATACTTGACTTTCTTTCTGAGTTAGAACCTTACACCCATATGAAAGAAAGCAGCCAAAACAGTAGAGAAGATCTGAGACGGGTTTATCGAGAAAAGTCTTTAGCTCACACCTATCTTTGATGATAGAAGCCAAAAAGCAGGTTTAGGTAGAAAGAACAGCCAGTGTCAGAGAGATGACTTCTGTTGAACTCATGCTTGCCTATCCTCGGGACAGGTCCATTCTCAAGAAAATTCCGTCCTCTCTCTTTCTTACTAGGCGACAAAGCGGAATCCCCTATGTAGAATAAATCGTTTGACCTTTATTGCACTTGAGGAAGACCCGACCTCCTAATACCAAGCTTCAATGCTTGCCTGAGTGCGCCTATTACCCTTCTCACTCGTAGTTCCCCAATCGTCTTTGGACAACCTGCCTTTTGAGGAAGATATCGTAATATCAAGATCTAAGATCTTACCACTTTCCCTTTTTGCTGGGCTTGTTGTCTTGTACTTTGAAAGGGAAATGATTTAGCCCAAGCTCAAAAGCGATTGAGTGCTTGACTAAGTGAGTAGTCGGATTAAATAAAGGCTGATGTGCCTCAGTGATGGCTTTACAAAGGAAATGGAAATGCAGACTCCCCGGGGTGGGACTGGGGACATGCACTGACACTCACTAACTATCTATTTTCCTTTTGTCCAAGGAAAGCGGGACAATAGACCTAACCGGGTATGAAATCCTCCCTTCTACGTTCCATGGATCCTTTGTTACCTTATTCCCTGAAACACGGAATTGCTCCTAGTCTTTACCCAATATATGTCCCTGCAATAAGAAAATTTTCTTATTGCTTAAGCACGAGATTCGACAGTTGTGATTCTCTTGGATTGAGCTTTCTCACTCTTTCTATGCCTCTTCCTTGGAGGACCTTCCACAACACACACGCGGCGCTAAGGTTCCCGTGGCAACTCAAGCTAGGATTTGAAGCCAGGATGAGCGGATTTACCGTGCCCGGTTCTTTCCTACTGATGCGCGTGAAGATACATAATTTTATGGTGTAATAGTCTTACAAACCTTCATTCTCGCGTTTTCCTCTATCACTAGATCTTCCCTCGTGGGGATGAGATATAGTAGCCCTTAAGCTGTTGAGCTAAAGTTTCAGTGAAATCCTTGTTGGTGCAGGTCTGGGATCAGTAGTTGCTTCCTGAGCGACGAGAGCCTTCTACCTCTGCCTTGGCCGATAGTAGAACTCCTGGGTGAAAGGTCAATTCCTAAAAAAAGTAGTTTCTCCGTCTACAATATGCTCGAACCTTTACTTTAAAAATCTTCCACACCGAAAAAGCCCGTTCATCTCTTCTTTCTCGGAAAGATGGAATTGGAATCCATTTTGTAGAGTCTGCCGTGGTAAAGCCTTAGCGACCCGAATAGAAAATAGCGATCGCCCAGTTAAACGTATAGTTCCACCTCTGGTAACATGGTTGGATTGCTAACTTCTTCTTTTCATTAGGGACGGGTCTTTTCTTCCTCTTCCCTCGGCGGAGGGGTAGGGCATACAGGGGGCTCGATCGAAGAGAGACAGTGGTGACTCGCCAAGAAAGATTTTAGAAGTGCTACCTGGCTACAGTCGGTTGATGTTATAAAGTCCTCCATTATGGAATGGTTCTCAGCAGCACGTGAATCTCCTCGCTGAAAGTGACAGCGTTTATTTCATTTATATCTAAAATATTAGCTTAGCTGAAACGGATCGAGTGTCCTACAAATCAATAGAACCTAGTTCGTTCGGATGATGTACTTGGTAGGACCGTAGCCCAAGCCACCAGGCGAGGAAAGGTTTCATATGGATTCACTTCTTGCCACTCTTCTCATAATCTAATGGTTGAACTCTTCTTTCTTTTTTCATATGCATTTGATTCCCAGGAAGAAAGTAAAGAGACTCGCGAAGAACAGTCATAGCCAAGTGGATGGAAATAGCATAAATAGAGCCAAGCCTTCTCTAAAAGAAGCAAGTGCAAGTCCCACCCAGGAAAGCAGTGTCAGAGGACCTTTGCTTGATTCGACTTCAGCCTTGATGTGCCTCCTCCTTTTTCAATATGAAATTCGAGATTAAGTAAGTGAGTTGGTCAGTCACACAAAAAGGAGTAGCGAATGGTTCAGTTGCATTAACTTCTGCGGACAGGAGGGATAACTCGCTATTCCTAAGACTCAGACTGCGTCTCTTGCCTACACTTACTAAAATGCAGATAATCTTGAATGCCAGCAGTCAAGATTTTCTTTCTTCCTGGCTTGGTAAGTCAGTGCTTTTCTTTGTGGGTGAAGGTTGTTTTGATTGTAGCTGAAGTAGGCAGTCTGCCCTTCTTTCTTTTTTAAGGATTGGAAGTCGAAGTCGTTATGTTAAACCTTGGAAGTAGTCCAAGTAAATTCCGGTCGTATCCGGGGCATTGGCTTTTCCCTTAGCCCGTGCACCTCCTTCCGAAGCAAGTAATTGGATGACTTATTGAAGTTATTCTAGAAAGTTGGTTACTTTCAGAGTCAGAGTTGCTTTCTCTTCCTCTTTTCAGTCTTTCATTTCTGTGTAAGAGCCCGAAAGGGAATCAATCGTTAGCATTCCAATCCGTAAAGAATCTCTTTGTCTTATATTCTCTTTCTCGTATTCGAAGTAGTAGAGCGAGCTTATGTGCTTTTCATTTAAGGGAATGGTCTTTCGCAAAAGAAGTGAGAATCTCCTTCCACCTTTGATTTGATGATAATCGTATCATCCTTGCCTTTCCACCTTCGACTCTCTGCCGGAGAACCACAAACAAGAAAAGAGCTAAGAATGGTTCAGACATTCGCTAGGGAGCTAACATCTTAGATGGTTCATTCCTCTCTCCCTTACACCCTGAAACTAGGGCTTTCAGAAGGGCCCCTCCTACTAGCTTCAATCAGCCCCATACTGATGAAAGGGCTATGCATCGAAATGAGGTATCACATTCTACACACCCATCTATCTATTCTGAACCTAGCTTAAGCTCGTCTATCAAAAGGGGTTCACTCGGCCAAAGCCCAATGTGACATTGTAAATACTTTAGGGAGTGAGATGCCCACCCCACGCTAACCAACGATCCAATGCGCTTGAGTGGATGAACAGGATCCCTTGTTGGAAGAGAAAAAGCAGATAATCTTCCCAGAGTGCCCTATTACAGATTACAGACGGGCGATCAAGGGAGGAACTAAACTAGCAGCATGAGTGCGACCAGTCAGCGAAGTCCTTTGTTTGAGAAAAGAATGAGAGCAAGTCGCTGAAGTCACCGCTTTAAGATCAAGGTCTAAGAAATGTTGATGATCCTGAATTGACTGGATGCATTCCCGTGCGGTCTTAGACCCCAAAAGTTCGAGTGAACCCTTTCGTGCCAATCTCGATATGTGTCTGTATCGAGCTTCCCCCGGGGCTTAGAGAGAGTTGTCTCTAGGTATTCTCTACCTACCCACCTGTGTCTCCATCTCCGGCCAAGGCCAACCGAACTATTCATCTTTCTTTCCATCCCCACGGCCCCGACCAGCAACTGCAAATGAACACCCGCCTGCATAACCTTTCTCCGTTCTGTAGAAATGGATTGCGAGTTTAAACTTTGCTTGCCCACGAACAGTACTGGCTCGTCAGCAACTTAGATAGACGAATCGTCTCTTATCCTGCGCCTTCCCACTAATCCATAGAAGAGTCCTGCTTGGAGTGAGAACTGCTTGACGGGTGCGCAACTTACTATTCATATGACATAGATCCTAGCCTTGAACACGGATCCCTATTGCTTGAAGTTCGGTCCCTACTGCCGAGATACGAAACTCGTTGATGCGCTTCCTGCCTATGGAACTACGGGAATTACAGATTAACTCCTCCCGCCTGGACTGCTGAACTTTATTATATTCAATAGCTACTCCCTTCCCTAGCATCAAGAAAGTCTTCAAGACTTCCGGCACAACGCAGGAATAGGAAGACTTCTACCTAGACCGCGTTCAACCGATTACTTACTTGATTCCTTATTGGTAGAGGTGTTGACTCTGTGTACATAATTCCATTCTACCTTTGTTTCTTTTCTTAGACTGTGGCTTCTCCTTGATTCGGATGGAGCCTTAAATCCCGGTGAGCAGAAGAAGGATTCCATCACCACCCTGCACCTAAAACCAGTACATCAAACTACCCACGGCTAACAACAACCCCGTTCGAAAAGACCTTTGAACTTACAAAAACTTCGATTCTTTCTTTTCTTTAGAACTTCGCTTTCTCCTGAACCTGCGGGTGGTGCTGACTTGATCCGAGGTAAGCGTTAGCTTTAGCTTTCGACTTGACCTTCCGTCTAACACTCGGGATATTAGAAGAGAAGTGTCGTGGCTCACAACCTTTACTTTGTTTGAGTAGAATTATTCTAACCCGAATCCCCTTAAAGTATAGTCTCCGGACGGGATTACTTTAGCTTTGCTTCCTTAGGATATCATTCCTTTACCCCGGACCAATGATTTGAACTCGAGTAAAAAAGAAAAGCCTCTTGAAAATTATCATTTCGTTCCAGGATCCGCAGCAGTTGTTGCTTGCTTCCTGAGCCTATACCTGGTGAACTCCCTGGGGCTGAGAAGAAAGCTTAGAATTCGAGAAAAAACATGTCCTTCGAGGGCACTAATAACTAAAGTACTGGCTCGCGAACTGCCAGAATTCATTCGGGTTTCCCTAGTGGATTCACCAGTCTTGCGGACCCCCCTCAGCTTACTTACGATCGAAATCACTTTTTTGAGCTATACGAAAGAACTAGATCACGATCTCGCGGGACTAATCTCTTGAAAACTGAAAGAAAGGGAAAGCCAATCGTACGTCCTGGTTTCCGGGACTTTCTTCCCACAGGTTATTCTATACAATTTATGAAAGAGAGGAGAAGCCCCACTCGGGGAGATGAGTCAAAGCTTTCTCTTATAGACGATACCTACCAAAGAGAAGAGATCGCATTCTGACAGGGAGCACACGAAGCAAAGGAAAGACTGGCCTGCGTAGTATTAGATAGAGGTATTACCAGGCACACCTCTCCTAGTGTTCTTGTTGCCTTCAACCCTTAAGGGAATGAGCAGCTAGCTAACTCGAACTAACCATCATTTGGATCCTCAAAAGCATGGCTTGCTTTAATTCTCCGCAGAGAAAGAAAGGGATCAAAAGCAATGAAACCTACGATGTATCCTCTTCCGAGGGGTACGGAGCGGCATTGAAGCCTTCCAATTCATATTCTTCTCCCAGTCCCAAGTGCCAAGAACCGGCGAATGAAGGCTCCGTGGCGGCATCGGAGCAGCCAATAAGCTAATCCGTTCCCAGTGACCCATCTAATTGATTCGATCCAGTGCAGAAAGAAGCGAGTGAGCGGCAAATGATCCAATATCGGACCTGGCGAATATCTGTCTCTCAATCCCGGGATTCCAATCCAAATTATGCATTTACTGACCGCACTAGATTTCTTGATTCGCTGGGAGAGAGTAGAGAGTCAAGGTTCGTTGGCAAGTACTTCCTTTCTATTAGTGCCACCGGAAAGGATGAAAAGAGATAAGATGCTGGTGGTTAGCCTGCCCCGGACTCGTAATTGATAGTTTCTGATGAATGGAGATGGCTATGGGGCCTACCTATGACTGATTTCCCTTACAGGTCCTAAAGGCATCAGATGACTGGGCACATATCCGCCTCTGGTGATGGGACAGATGGATCGAATGCAGCATAGGGGTCAATGGCAGCAACAAAGAAAACAACTAAAAGCGACGTCCGCGCCCTAATAAATAAGGGGAATTAAGCATCCATCGACGCTCACTTGTCTATGTTCCCTATGTCAGTCTCCTTTTTAAGGATCCTTCCTAGCTCTCTTATTCATTAAGAAAACGTACTCGTCAGGTGTCGGCATCACACATATATCTATTTCAAGTGTGCCGTGAGTGGCTTTACCAACCGGAAAAGAAGTCCCAAGGAAACCAACTAAACCCGGACTTACCCGGAAACCAGGAAAACAAGAAGAAGTCAGAACAAGGAATTAATTCCCAGCTTTTCTCGTAGAAAAGCTGCTAAAAGCCTTTGTTTGCTGTTTAATGCAGTCAGGGGATTAGCTAAATTTTAGAGTCAGGTAAGGCCAGGGAGAAGTCATTGATGAGGACATAAAAGACGTACCACTCATCCGGTGGGAACCCGAATTCAAAAGCTATACACCTGCAAGCTTGGGTGGCTGAAGAAGAGCTGTTCTCGCAGGAAAGATGATTTACCCAGGGAATCCCTAAGTAAAGATGCCGAAGTCCAAGGTGTCGAAATAACACGGGATAGCAAAAAATCTTTTTAACAACCAGGTCCAGCACCTTCGGTGGATTTTCAGTAAAAAGAATATAACCTAGCCAGCTTATCTAATCTCCCGGACTTTATCGAGCCAGTTCGAGGTAGTTCCATCCATCCTAACTAAGCTCTTAAATTGCTAATGCCGTACTTGGTAGAAGGAGTTGAAATTATAGAAAGAGTTCTCTTTGCTCATTGGGTGGAATAATAGGCTCTCGCCCTTCCAGTCCATAATTAGTTTGTTCTCTTGAGACTTCTGTTACATCCCTTAAGTCAGTCTTAAGGGTAGATAGCGCTATAGGCTAACGATAAGATTCAAGGGCCTTCTATTTAGTCGATGCTTGTTTTTTCCGGATAAGTAGTATTCTATCTTCAAGTTCAAGCGAGTTGTTGGAGTGCTTTTGTAAGTCCTGTTGGCGTGCTATAAAATGGAATTGGAGTGATAGGCCAATGCTAAGTCTTCCATGTCGTTGGATAGTCGGTTCGAGGGCAAGGAAGGAAGTTCTCAATTTGAAGCCTGCGAGCTAGTAATTCCTCTCCTCGATATAATGGGCATACCTTTTTCTTTCCTTCGCTTCGTAAAGTAAACGACAATGGAAAGAGTGAAAAAAAGAGTGGAAGTTGCCCCCTTATTACGTTACGGGGGTTAGGGTTCCAATTTGAGTTTGAGGTTACACTGGAGTCTCTTACTAGTCCATTTCGAATCCTTTTTTAGATAGTGATTAGGAGGGATTTGATCTCAGGCGCTAAAGCCTTTCTTTCCTTATTTACAGAGAAATGTCATTTGCTCATTTTCAACTAGATCAACGATTGGAAGATCGGATATGCCCCATCGCCTTAGTCGACTTGTTCCTGAGATGAGAAAGCTTGACTCGCTTATCAGAGCTTGGAAACAGACTACGCACTTAGAAGCCCTACTCCATTGTGGTTGCTTGCCTTCATAACAGTAGGTTCGGTCAGCAGAGGGCTCTCCGGAGAGAGACTGATGTTGCAGCAAATCAAAGATCTCGTACTACGAGAAGAGATACTATAAAAAGGCCTCCGTATCCTATGCTTGGCCGTAGTTTCCCGGGCTGGAGTTTGCTTGGCTTGTTCCGGAGTTTGATCCGTTGTTGGCTTATCGAATAGTGAATCTTTTGGTATTGTATTCCCTGTTACACCCCTACTTTATCCGTGGGCGAGGGCTCTAGCTGCTCTGATGAACTACCTAGATGGACGGAATGAAATAGGCTAGCTGGCCAGGTATGAGCGCCCTCTGATCTACCGGTTGAGCTCCCTTCCCTCTCTTCCGTTCTGTCTGAAAGTCCCCGCGCTTCTTCTGGCTTCAGTCAGTATGGTTGCTTCCTTGGTTCAGCCCTCTCTTTCGGTTAAAAAGATCCGTATGCCCCCTGGCCTTCCTATTGGTTCACCAACCCACCCGCCATTCAGTACCGTCCGCATCCGCTGTCACAGGTTTTGAACCCTTAGACGAGTCTCGCTTGGAGTAGTACTCTGTACTCTCCACTACTTGTCATGTCCATTTACTACTAGAATGCCTACTTGCAACAATGCCCGCATTAAACGCCGATTCTTCCCATGCGACGTGCTCCCCCTATATGGGTCATCAGTTCGAGTGGCATCCGTGTAGTCAGTACCACTTGTTTCTGTCTCGGACGACTCTTGCCTAGATAGCTCAGGCCGTACCGCCACTGGCGCTTGCTTTCCGTGCGTGGGCAGGGTCCCTTCGGAAGACGAAGCCAATCCAGATTCCAGAAACACACAAGCTACGACTTTCTCCTTCGGACCCCCGCAAACTATGGTTACAGCTCCAGAGACCGAGTCGATCCTAGCTTCCCTCCACCTCAGCTTGCCTTCTTTCTTTGCCTCTCTATTCTATGTCCGTTGCTTGTTCCTTCTCTTTCACCATGGAGATGTGATTACAAGATTTGGATGCCAACAATCTCGATAAAACGCACTGTTCATGCCAATACACAAGGGTGACATGAAGAAAAAGAAGCGAAGTGGACTTTACCTTGAACGAACGATTCTTCCTTTGTTGAGATAGAGTCGACAAACTAAGCTAAGCGTTTTACATTTTTAAAAAGAGGATCCTAAGTTCTAAAGATGGGCGTATAACCAGTTTTTTACTTTTTTGAGTAAGAATTTTATTCTTACCTTAAAAACAGGACTTTCAAAAGATCTCAAAAGGAAAGTAGTCCTTGAATAAATGAACCTATATCCCTCTACTTCTCCGGAAGACGAAAAAAATTGTGGTCTTCGTGGGGGCAAGCTTAAGAGAGAGTTGGGGCGATAGCGGCTCTTATCTGTGAGTGATGCGTGGCGTGCTCTCGCTCTTGTATTGGTGAATCTATCTTTGTTGCCTTCCCTCCCTGTGGTCGGTCTATCTTTCTCTTTCTTGTCGGCTCTATCTCGATCCGTTTATGCTTCAGCCCCTGCGGAAACTGGTTTCGGGTCAAATACCAGTCGGGCAACTGACCGATCGGAGTCTTTATCTCCAACGAATGGTTCTGCTCCTATATTTCCCACAGCTATCTCAGCTATTTGTGCTTGGACTCGATCCACCGGGTATGGATCCGAATCATAAACTCGCCATGGATTGCCACAAAAACCGGCACTGAATCTAGTTAAGTTGCACTTGCCTATGACTCAAACTTAGCTGAGGCATACGGATGAACCAGAGCTCCTATAAACACTAGCTGTTGAGACGGATGAAACTGAGCCCTTCTACATATAACCTTTCTTAGCACAGATGGATGGTATGGGACGTAACCTATTTTCAAGGTAATCCCCTTTGAAAAGGGGTGGGGGGATATTGTTACTCAAATTCGCTATTACAGCCCAGCATAGCGCCTCCGATTGATTGCCCGGTACACGTCGCACCTTATGAAAGTCCGCTTGGGGAGCATAGGCGTGATAGCGGAACCAAATGTTGAGGTTTCAAAGGCGGATGCTTCAGTTCGAGATCTATAGCCAGTTCTAGTTGTGAAACCCGTCGATCCAGTTGGTTTCAGAAACAAGGGTAGCATCCCAGCCTCCTTCCAGCAGCGCATTCTTGGATTAACTAGTCCATCCAGTGTGCAGTCGGTGCAGCAACCATTTCACCAGCAGAACTAGATTTTCTATAACCCTTCCCGACAAGCTGAAGAATTTGTTATCCTGCATTCATCCTAGCAAAAACTGCTTCCAGAGTCTGTTTTTAGCTGCAAATAGGGGGTAGTGGTTGACCTTTCCCGGCTATAAACCAAAACCAGGATCCGCTTGACGATGTATTAGTAGAACCCCTAGGATACGACGCCTTGCTCCTTGAGTATCATGGGATTGAATACCCCGACCTCCCAGAGGCTCCCGAGAAAGCTATTTCAGCCTTCCGGACAGTAGTGAAGGGCCATTCCTACGTCCCTTATCGGTATTCATCCCCACCCCCCGCGGAAGGGTGGCGGTTTACTTTCCTGTTTCCGCTGTCTGAACTAAAGCCAGTCAACTCGACAAAGAACATCCTGAGCAGTTACGACAATGAACTCTTGGAGTTATGACAGTGGGTTGTTATTTTCTTTCTTTTTTCCGAAGCCTGTAAACAGCTAAGAGACACTTTCATTGGGACCGTACCACTTTTCGTGGTTAGGAAATTCCTTCTGGAATCTTTAGTAATAGCTCTCCGGAAAATCCCTTGATTGACTAGCCAATCAAGGAACTCATCCCATCAGTGCCTTCTTGTGAGTGCTAGTAAGCTACCATCCTTGATATAGGTTGTTCTCCTGTGCTCCTGTAAGAAGTCCTTCCTATACCTGATGTTATCCTTATTAGTTAATGCAAAGACCCAATTCGTTCGGGCTGGGATGGCTTCCGACCTAAGCGGGGTAGCACCGTAGGGACCCGTAGTCTCCAGAGTGTTAGTCTGCAGGCAGAGACTCCGTCATCATCCCAACGTCAAAACGCCTTAAATCCAGTAGTCTACTTTTCTAGGTGTCCAGTCTTTGAAACCAGACCGCAGTGAAAGCCCGTCAACTACCTAGCGTACCATACCACTTAGAAAGACGGTGACGAAAGTTGTCACAAATCAACCCTACTTCCTAGAAACTAGAAAGGTCCCACTTCGCTTCTTTGAGACTTTCAAAGGAGACAGCACGCGCTCACTGATTATCTATGCATCAAGAAGTTTTTTAGTTAAGTCTGGTCTGATAGTTGAAGTTCTTGTTAACCCATTATGTAAATGTTCCTATTGTTAGGATTGACATTAAGTTATCTAACCTTTTGTATGCATCGCAACTTTCGAAGGAATGTTGTTTTTCCCCCTTACTTATACCAAGGGATACCCCCTTTCTTCTAATAAATATAAGCAGATATAGTTAACCGAAGGAGTTGAGGGATTCTTGCTTTAATCCGTCCCGCCATTCCTGACTTAGGAAGGAATAAAGTAAGGGACGACTGCTTATCCATCATCTTTTATGAGTGAAAGAACGAGCTCTATGACTATTTTTATTTTAGCGGAAGGCTTACTGTTATAGTCTCTCGCTTGGGTACCTTCCACAAATGGAGGATGAGCAGAAGGAGCTGCAAGCCCTTTTTCTTTATTCTTTCGAGCGATGACCTCAAATGATCAATACCGCAAAAGAAAAGGACCAAAGTCCCCTATTTAGTGGCAGCCGGGCGGAGCTCGTCGGGACTAAGGGCGCGGACTTCGAGCAATCCTTTGTTAGAAAGGGAGAACGGAGGTTTCATTATCGAGAAGCTAATCCGGCTTGTAGTTTGAGGGAGATACCCGGCTGGTGGGGGTCTCTTACCCATAGACTTGACTCTCACAAAGGCGGAAAGGAGGACTTCTTTGATAATAGCCATTTTTGAGACCGGGAAATGAAAGAGAAAAGAAGACCGTCCCATCTTGCGAGATCTCTCCATGATAAAGAAATCAGTTGAGACTGAGTAGGAGTACAACACCCTTACTGACGATACACCAAATGGTGAAAAAGTTCCTCAGAAGATCCCCTGCAGCAGTTAGACTGGCTTGGTACTGCTACTGTCACTCCACTGATTCAAAAGGGTTTCCTTCGGCCTGGCCGCCGATTTAGAGTTTCTACTTATTGCATACCGTCTCGATGGTTCCCCTCTTTACCAATCAGTACATTCCCCTATCTCTAAAGGGCTGCTTTAGCTCCTCAATTCGAGAAAGGAAGACTCGTACCTGTTGCTGACTGGGAGTTTCCTATTGTTGCCTATTACTTGAATGGCACCCCTCTCTTAGATTAGAGGGCAGACTAAAGATGAATCAGGGGTGGGACGCGATTGTGACGACTGTGTTTGGGGCAGATTAACAGAGGAAGAACCAAAAAGCAGAAGAAGTCCAGAAAATCCTAGAAGAAAGAGCAGGTTCCGAAGAAGCAGCAGCGCCCGACCAGTCCGAGTTGACACATATGATGAGGGAGTTAGAACAGCTCAAAGGACAAATGAAGATGATGGTGCAACTAATGACAGCTATGGTATCCTCCAGGGGAATAGAGCCCACCAAACTCCTCCCTCAAGTCCAGCAGCACAAAGAATAAATGGACAAGAAGGTCAAAAAGAAGAGGGAATTCGATCCCCTCCCAATTCTGCCATCCCGCCTACTTCCAGAATTGATTGCATCCAAACTGATCACTCCCATGCCTCCTAAACCGGCGAATCCTCAGGCTCCGGGACCAGATGCAAGATGTGAATATCATATCGGAGGTATACGTCATTGGACCAATGATTGCTACCATCTCAGGCATCGGATCCAAGATCTTCTGGACCATCAGTTGTTGAGTTTCTATTTGCGAGGGAGGAATGCGTATTACGCTTTGAAGAATCCATGCCCTTCATTGCAGGATGAATCAGAGAGTAGTAGTATATGCAAGAAGAGAAAGACGTCCCAGATACAACCACCCATTTCACTCAAAGATAGGCTCGTTTGGCCTAAGGTGAAGACGCGGATTGCACAGAGATTAACATTATATAACCTAACCTAAGATCCGGCCTCAACACAGGAATAGCCCTGATCTGCACAACGTTATCTCCCAGATCGTTCAGAATGCACCAAAGAGGCCTACGTCCTACCAAGCCCCTCGATCCACCTACCTAGTACCAGTTCCATCACAACCGCAGCCCCTTGTTATCACCATTCCAAGCGCATCATTTTTCGCACCAAAGGTTCCGCAAATCCTAACACTCAGACCCATCCCAAAACCGATGGTTATCACCTATCCACCCTCGAAGGGACCCATCACTATCAGCCTCCTGGAACCTTACACGGGAAATCATGCTGTGCCTTGGAATTACGGCATCGAGGCTACTACCGAACAAGGGGAAAAGAGCCCGAGGTAGGTGGCAGAAATTGGAGGAATGACTCGTTCTGGAAGATGTTATACTCCAGAAGAGTTGGAACTAAGAAGGAAGAAAATGGGAGATATTGAACCTGTCAAGCAGCAGAGGAAGAAATTTAGGAATTCTTGAGGATCATCAAGAACAGTGAATTCAGTGTGGTTGAACAACTCAATAAGATGCCAGCTCGGATATCTATCTTAGGTCTCCTGATAGCATGAGAAGCTCACAGGAATGCCTTACTCAAAATCCTCAATGAACCCCATGTCGCCTCCAATATTTCCCCTATCAATCTGGTGGGACAACAAAAAGGTTCTCACTTTTAGTTAGAGAAAATTCTTCTTGCCTTCTCAGACTTCAGTCTGAACGTCTGGAAACCTAGGTGCATCGTATATATAGTAAGATAGACAGACCCCGGGGAACTACCTTTATTCGAAGCGCGACAGGTCTACTTCTCATATTCCCGTAGATAAAGAACGAGAGTCGGCTTCCTTAAATCCGTTCTTCCTCAGTAAGAAGAAGGGGAATAAGTAGTGCCCCAATTCTGCACCTTGAACCCCTCCTTTTACTTTCCTAAGGCATACTCGGGGAGGAGCCTTTTTTTATTAATTCCTGCTATAGTCACTTCAACTGCTTATGAATGTAGTTCCCAGATTGCGAAGTTAAAGCGGAATTCCTTTCATTTAACTTGTGACGGTCATTCCCCTGTAGAAAAGGGAAAATAGAAGCCATTTTTGCTCGCAATAAAGCGTCCTGATCGAGCAAGACGTAGTCCTTTTTATCCACCTCTTTAGATTTCTTAGCAAAATGTCTTCCTTTCTTGAGCCTTGTTTTGTTATTCTTGCTGCTCTGGGATGGGGGTAGGCCCAGCCCAGGCTTGTGCGGTTAAGGATGAATGTGAAAAGAAGCCGCAGAGGAAGCACCATAAGCCCCAAGCGACCTAGCCTAGCCCTAAGCCTAAGTAAGGATGTTGATTCTCGCTCCGCTTGCTCCCACCTGTCTTCTCCCCACTATAGTGAAAGATCTTTCACTTCACCATAGCAGGGACCTCGCTAACCTTCTCGGATAGCTCGGAAAGTGAGTTACTCTACCCACCGGGGTCCCCTCCAGCTTACCCACCGTACCACCCGAAAACCACTACTACAAAGGCTGGTAAGAAAGCCCAAGATTAACCTATCATCGCCGGCATAACCATAAGAAAGAATAGAGTTTAGGAGTTTATTAAGGCGGGCGTGTTCTGAGGAGTTTTCTAAAAAAAACGGGTGTTTGCCCCGTCCCCGTCGTTTCATTTTTTAAGGTTCCTCTCGAGAGCCTCGATCGTATACTCCGCGTTATTGTTTAATATTCCATCCGCTACCAACTTCTTTTTTTGCTCAGCCCAGAATGGATTGGGATCCGATTGGGCCATTCGACCGATAATATCACTTTTATATAAAAGAATGGCATCTATGGTGTCCGTGTCTCGTGGGCGGTTGGAGGTAAAAACCGCGAGTCTGTTTCTTATCTGGTCATGTTGATAGCGAGACCAATCAAAAGGAACCTCCTGAGGAGCGTTCGCCGGGGGGGCAAGCTGCGGAGCGAAGGGCCAGGTTGCTGTTCAACAGGGGTCCCCTCCTCATAAAGTTTCGCATAAGCTCCTGATTTGAAAGAGTTAAGGATGTAGGAGACTCCACAGGGGCAGAGGATGATACCTCGCCCTGGTCTCCAAACCTATTTTTTTAATAGTTATCAGCCCCTTCAAACCAAGAAGGACTTGGCGATGATGGTAATGAGGGAGAGACTCAGAGAGGGCCACTAGCTTCCGACTGAGACGGGCCAGCTTCAGATAAGGTGACTGCATTGGCGGGCGACACAGTCCCAGATTCGATGCCAGCGTCGGGTGCTTCCGTTTCCGAACTGGTTTGTTCGTCCCCGTCGGCACAAAAGGCAATCAATCAGAATCCAGAAAAAAGATGGAAATAGTGAATAAAGCAAGATCTAGATGGATCCCTATCTTTATCTCTATCCACGGAGATACCTATCTATATGGATAGAAATCTATCTATGAATCGATCTAGACTATCCTCTATCCGGATAGATATGTCCCTATGAGCGACTACGCCGATCTTTATATGTTTTGGCCACGTCCGTTTCCGCTCCGAAGAGGAAGGTTTGGATCTTTCAATCTTATGTCGTGAGGGATGTGACCTATGTTAGGTCCATAAAATACCACCGCTTTTGGTGTTCTATGATTCACCTCCGAATAATGAGTAGGTAGTTCGATCCTTTTGATTCTTCTCTTCCTAGGAAACGGATGGGGGGATGAGGAGCAATAGGTCGAATTACTATATAAAGAAGAGTTGTAAACTAGAGGACTTCTTGTTCGAGTAGGAAGATCTTGGTTTTTCTCGTTTCTTCTCTTCGATAAGAATAGGGATTTGAAATGATACAAATCCCTCTTCATTCTGTTGTGCTCAGCGAAGGAACTGCCTAAGCATACTTTTTCGGATCAAACTCTTTGTTCTTTCTAAGTATTCTTCTTGCATAGAATAACGCAACTGTTGTTGCAAAAACCGGGATTTTAGTAGCAGGCGGCATCCCCGCTTAGTTTTGAGTAGGTGGAACCATTCTGTTTTGGTTCTTCTCCACATTATTACCGGGTGATCCAGGAATTTGCCTATGATTTTATCAACTGATATTTCGATATAGAAAGATCTCCTTATTTCTTCACCGCGGATTCTCGCGTCATTTTCTTGAAAAGATATTAGATCACCGTGGGAAACTTTCAAACGAGTAATGCTTACAATTCGATTATTCACACAAACCCTTCGATGACTTATCGGCTGCCTTGCTTGAGGAATAGTTTCACGAAAATGGAGACGAACCGGAATATCGTCCGATCTTGTTTCTGGATTGAGTATAAAAGGGATATATGAAGTTCGTTCTGTTCCTCTGTGCATCTCTGTGATGGGTAAATCTGCATGAAAAAGGGGCAACTTTCGTGTAGTTTGTGATTGGATGTACTGTTCATATTTTTTCTCGAGAAATCTTTCTCTTAATATATCTCTTCTTGTTCCTCAATCTTCGGAGAACGCGGCGTTGTATTATTGTAAGTTCTCTGTTCCGAACATTTCCTGAAAGTAGACGACAAGTTTTAAATCGCATATCTCGTCGTCGTTAAATCAGTCTGATTCGCCACATCGCGTATAAAGGGAATCGAAGCCCGTTCCTATAGAATAAAAATTACCTTACTAATGAAATAATGGTACCCTTAACAATCAGTTTATCGTCCGTTTTTTCATTTTATCTCGAGGTCAGGGGGAATGCCGCGGGGCTATGGGAGTCGAACCCAATTCTGCCAAAACCCCCGACAAAAGCAAGAAGGAAACTGGCATACCTCTCTTTCTTCTCTTATTCAATATCTGTCTAGCCCTTCTTTATCCTGCTCGCCCTTCTTATTACTTACGCTATTTACCCTTTATTTACTTCCCCAGCTTTGAGTGAAGTTCCTTTATTGGATCTTGTCTCCTAGTGGTACCATCTCTGCTTACTCTTTCTTCTTTCCATCTACAAAGTTTGCGGAAAAGAGAGAGCAGACGGTTCTCGGCATCATGATGCAAGAATGACATCTGAGATCGCTCATTCCATTGCTTTACAGTCATGATATGATAGGAATGATTCTATTTACTAGAAAGAGACAATACCCTATTTTTATTTAGCATCGAAGAGGGAATTTTTTTTTGTAGACTGCTTTTTGAAAGTGAAATAGAGACTTTCATTGATACTTGAACTATTGACCTGGCTAGCGCTAACGCTTTGCAAGGTGGAGACTGGTCCGCTTGAAATCGCTAGAGTTGAGAAGGGTCTGCTAATCATGGTACGAATTCTCTGTTTAGGTTAGTATACTACCGAAGCAGTTATGCCGACAACAGCTTATATAGCGGAGGTGATTGCCGACACTATCTATAGGATAAGCAGCTAGATCGATTCCTAACAGGAGAGTGACTATGCGTAACAGTAAAACAATTGGACCGCTTCGCCCCTTGGCTTGGCTGATCATCCTTGCCCATTTCTATTCCGAAATCTAGACAGATCACTCGGAGGAGCCGGATCTCCATCTCTAGAACAGAATAAAGCGGCGATCCAATGCCAAAGCTAAATTGCTCCCGATCTTAGGCCCAGTCGAAAGAAGATTGCTTATTCAAAAGAGTGGAGTTCGGGGTATTGACTCATAAGTAATTTACGTGAAAGTAATGGAATGGGCAACAAATCGCCTCACTCCTCGCCTACTGATCTTCCTCCAAGAGATTCAATGGGACTTGGTCTCGATGTAAACTAAAGAATTAACTGAGTCCGGTATTCCCTTATGAAGTGCTAATGCAGTCGATTTCTTCACATCTTCGGTTGCGAGTTCAATCGGACTTTTTTCTAGTCTTGCCTTACTAAAAGGTATTCCCATATCGGGTGAATGACCAGAT
>NW_028196958.1:0-10000 GCF_037176805.1 Vigna unguiculata
GGGTTTTTGCCAGTAAAAAAAAGTACTTGTATGCGGTTCTTTTTGAAACGTATCAATAAGCTAGACCCATGCTTCGAGTTGTTTCATGCCATAAATAAACTCTAACACTTAAGAAATCCGTCGGACAGGCGGATTCACACCTCTTACAACCAACACAGTCCTCTGTTCTTGGGGCAGAAGCAATTTGTTTAGCTTTACATCCGTCCCAAGGTATCATTTCTAATACATCTGTTGGGCAGGCTCGTACACATTGAGTACATCCTATACATGTATCATAAATCTTTACTGAATGTGACATTGGAACATAATCCTTGAACATCAAAAATTCAACATTTTCAATCTAGTAAATTGGTAAACCAATTATATATATCTATATATGATATATATATATCTATATATATATATCTATATTATATACCAGATGAATCAATGATTTATAAGAATTTTGCTACTAAAAATATATTTATAGATTAATAACTAATAAGAGAATAGAACCAAGATACTTTGATTTCTTATCTTTGTTTTCGCAAACGCAAACATGATTAAAAAGGATATATCATTTCTGCTAATTTGAATGGATTATATAGTACACACTATTCAAAATTAGACTTTTTTTTATGAATAATACTATTTATTCAACAAATTTGATTGATTGATACGGGTTGATTTTCTATTACGATATATTGAGGAAACAATAGCTGGTCCGATAGCTGCTTCAGCGGCTGCAACAGCTATAACAAAAATTGAAAAAATATTTCCTTTTAGTTGCCGCCTATCAAAAAAATCAGAAAAGGTTACGAGATTTATATTAACTGCATTTAGTATAAGTTCAAGACACATAAGGGCTCTAACCATATTTCGGCTCGTGATCAATCCATAGATACCTATAGAAAATAAATAAGCACTCAAAACAAGTGTATGCTCGAATATCATTGACCAACTCCTTTTCAATTTTTATTCATTTCGATATGAATATGAATTCAACGGATTTTATTGCCTAACATAATAAGTCTACAACAAAATCAAGTATTTGCAAAAAGATTTTATACTTTATACATAAATATTCTTTTTCCTTAACATATAATTCAACAAAAAAGAAATGTAATAAATTCTAACAAAATGTAATTTATATTATTTTATTAGTTCGAAAACTTTCTTATTGGCGAGCCACAAAAATTGCACCTATTAAAGCAACTAAAAGAATTATTGAAATTAGTTCAAATGGAAGAAAAAAATCTGTTGATAAATGAATTCCAATTTGTTGACTAGTACTTATCAAATCTTGCTCTAAAATCTGATTGGGTCTTGTCGTCCAAATAATTCCGTGCCATGATGTCTCTAGAATAGTAGTTATTTGTGAAAGAAAGATACTGGTACAAACCATCAAAGTAATTCCATCCCCAACGGTCCAAACACGAAAATTTTGGTAATAGTCCGAACCATTCATAAACATCACAGCAAATATTATTAAAACATTTATAGCGCCCACGTAAATAAGTAGCTGTGAGGCAGCTACGAAATGGGAGTTTGATAAAATATAGAATAAAGATACACAAACAAGAACTAGTCCCAATGAAAAAGCAGAAAAAATCGGATTCGTAAAGAATACTACTCCTAGACTTCCTAATATGAGACCTGATCCAAGAAAGATTAAAATAAAATCATGTAGCGATTCGGACAAATCCATTATATGTAAAATAAAAGATAAATAGAAATTTCATGACCTTATTGATATGACCAGGAAAAAACTTGTTAAATACGAAAATTATCTGTGCATAGAAATTCACCAAATCCTAAGATAAGATATGTGAATTGTTATTAGGTACAGTTGTTATAGAATCAATGGAATTTCATTCTTTTCTTTATGCCAAAGAGTCATTTCAAAAAAATAGAATATCTTTTTTTTTATTCTATATATAGAGAAATTCAATTATTTTTGTGAAGAATTTTGAAATCATTTTATTTGAATTGTTCGAATTGTATAATCATCAATTACTGATACTGGTAAACGACCCAAAGCAATTAGATTATAATTCAATTCGTGGCGATCATAAGTTGAAAGTTCATATTCTTCGGTCATTGATAAACAATTTGTTGGACAATACTCAATACAGTTACCACAAAATATACAGATTCCAAAATCAATACTGTAATTAAGCAACCGTTTTTTTCGAATATCAGTTTCTAGTTTCCAATCAACAATGGGTAGATCTATAGGACAGACACGAACACATACTTCACAAGCAATGCATTTATCAAATTCAAAATGTATTCGACCGCGAAAACGTTCTGATGAGATTATTTTTTCATAAGGATATTGAATAGTTACGGGTAACCTATTTGCATGAGATAAGGTAATCATGAGACCTTGACCAATATATCTAGCAGCTCGTATTATTTGTTCACTATAATTTATGAATTCAGTTACCATAAGGAACATATCGTGAATAGCTCTGAATATTTTTTTTCTTTCTCTTGTTTAAAACAAGTTCTGAATTTTGAATATAGAAGGTCCACATTTTTTTTACAGTGAAAACAGTTGAGACGACGTTGTTAATAATAGATTACCAAGAGAAATGGGTAAAAGAAACTTCCACCCAAGATTTAATAATTGATCTATTCGTAGCCTAGGCAAAGTCCATCTTGTTGTGATAGAAACGAATATGAATAAATAAGTTTTAACTAGTGTAATAAAGATACCAATTATCGTTACAAAAACTCCGTATGTTTTATTTATTTGAAAAAAATTAGAAACGAAGATGTACGGAATAGAGAAATTTGAACCACCAAAATAAAGAACTGTTACAAATAAGGAAGAAACGAATAGGTTTAAATAGGAAGCAACATAAAATAAACCAAATTTGATACCGGAATATTCGGTTTGATAACCCGCTATTAGTTCTTCTTCCGCTTCTGGTAAATCAAAAGGTAATCTTTCACATTCTGCTAGGGAAGAGATTAGAAAAACGAGGAAACCCATAGGTTGCCGCCACAAATTCCATCCCCAAAAACCATATTTGGATTGTGCATCAACTATATCAACTGTACTTAAACTGTTAGATAATCCTAGTCGGTGATGACATTACTGTTACCATCTCTATTACAGAACCGTACATGAGATTTTCATCTCATACGGCTCCTTTAAAGCCTTAAAAAAATATAAGAACCCGGCCAATTATTTCTCCCTTGATATATCCCTAAGATAGATAAGATTCTATTTTCTCGGACGGTTCTGAATTAGACCCATGGAATTCTGTCTGTTCTAAAAAAAATTTTTAAATGAATACACACTTATTTAAAAAATAAAAACATTTGCACATTTATTGAATTTCTTTAGATAAATAAAAAATACAAAAGGTACTTCTGAATTGATCTCATCCTTTAAAAAATTCAAAATTAAATTTGTTGAGTAATAACTTAATTTCATTTTTGCATAAAATACTCTTTTAAAATTATCAAGAACTCCCACATCATTTTCGATTCCGAAAAATAATTAGATGTTCTTTTTTTAAATTATGATTATCTCCATAAATATGGAGTATATAAGACAAAAAAGAAAAAGGAGATCACTTTTACCTCTTATCTTATTCCTTTTTGTGCAAGCAAAAGGGGACTTCAAAAAATTAAAGGATTATTTCGTTCCTGATAGTTATTTATTCAATCAATGGATGGAAGTATACTCTAGATCGGAATTGGGGGGAGTACTGCCTTATTTTTTCTACCAACTTCAAGTCCCCATTAGTATTCTTTTTATATTATACATAAATTGGATAATTTAAAAAAGAAATATACGTTACTAATCTTTTGTGTATTTTGGTGTTTCTAGCCATCCATTAATTTTTTTTATTATATTAATGCCTTTTTTTAATTTTGTTAATATATGTATGCTAATTCATACAAATGATATTGAAAATTTGAAAAAGGTTGGTCTTTTGCGTCCGCTTCAAGACAGGATTACTAATCAACAAATCTTGGGAAAAACAACCACTTCTATACATAGAATATAATATATAGAATCTAATTCTAGAATTTCATTGATTTTTTCACCTTATTCTTATACATAGAAAATTAGACTCAATATTTTTACTGCAATTTGAAATCATCATACTTTCTCTATAAGTAATAGAGTATTCTATAAATTATATTCAAAAAAAGCTGTTTTATTGCACTCATATAACTATCTGATTCAATTATTCAATCCAAATGCGAAAAGAATATATATATATTCTTTATAGATTCTTTTTGTACTTTAAATATAAGGAGAGGCTTATAAGAAATAGTATCAAAAAATTTATGTCTCAACGAAGCACACATAGAGATATCGATAACACACATAGAGTTAATGGTATTTCATAACTAATTGATTGAGCAGCTGCTCGTAGACCACCCAAAAAGGAATATTTATTATTTGACCCATATCCTGACATAAGAAGTCCAATGGGGGCAATACTCGAAATAGCAATCCATAAAAAAACACCAATATTCAGATCAGATAAAACAAAGTTATAGCCAAAAGGAATTACTGAATAGCTTATTATAATGGATATGACTGAGATAGATGGGCCGAAACTAAATAAACGAATATCTCCTCTAGATGGAATAAGATTCTCTTTAAAAAGTAATTTTGTTCCGTCTGCTAGAGCTTGAAGAACTCCAAAAGGACCGGTGTATTCAGGTCCAATACGCTGTTGTATCCCTGCAGATATTTCTCTTTCTAACCATACAATTGCTAGTACACTTATAGTAATTCCTAATATCAAAATAAAAATAGGCACAAATACCCAAAGAATTCCATATATCTCTTTCAAAAATTGCAATCTGAAAAAAAAATGTATATCTTGTATTTCTGTTAAATCAATTATCATTTCAACGATCAACTTCTCCCATAATAATATCTATGCTACCTAGTATTGTCATAATATCGGCCAATTTCATTCTTTTAACTAATTGAGGAAGAATTTGCAAATTTATAAAACCGGGCGGATGAATTTTCCATCTCCAAGGAAAACCATTTTGATCCCCTATTAGAAAAATCCCTAATTCTCCCTTGGGGGCTTCAACTCTTACATAAAGTTCTTGTTTTGGCAATTCAAAACTCGGAGACGATTTTTTACTAATAAATCGATACTCAAACTCATTCCATTCTGGCTCTTTTTCTCTATCAAAGCAGCGGATTTCTAAATTTTCATATGGACCGCCGGGAAGTCCTTCCAAAGCCTGTTGAATAATTTTTATGGATTCTATCATTTCACCAATTCGAACTAAATAACGAGCTAATGAATCTCCTTCTTTTTGCCATTGAACTTCCCAATGAAATTCTTCGTAACATTCATAATTATCCACTTTACGTAGATCCCATTGTATTCCGGAAGCCCGAAGCATCGGTCCTGATAAACCCCAATTAATAACTTCTTTTACATCAACAACACCGACGCCCTCAACCCGTTCTAAAAAAATAGGATTTCGCGTAATAAGTTTTTGATATTCAGCAATACTTGTTAAAAAATAATCGCAGAAATCATAACATTTATCTATCCAACCATAAGGTAGATCAGTCGCTACCCCTCCGATACGAAAAAAATTATGCATCATTCTCATACCTGTGGCAGCTTCAAATAGATCATATATTAATTCTCTTTCTCTGAAAATATAGAAAAAAGGTGTTTGTGCACCAATATCTGCCATAAAAGGTCCTAGCCATAGTAGGTGAGAAGCTATACGGCTTAACTCCAACATTATTACTCGGATATAGCTGGCTCTTTTAGGTACTTGAATATTTCCCAACTGTTCTGGTCCATTTACAGTTATTGCTTCTGTGAACATTGTAGCTAAATAGTCCCAACGTGTTACATAAGGCAGATATTGTATAATTGTTCGGTTTTCCGCTATTTTTTCCATTCCTCTGTGTAAATAACCCAATATCGGTTCACAATCAATAACATCCTCACCATCTAGAGTAACAATAAGTCTAAGAACACCGTGCATTGATGGGTGGTGAGGCCCCATATTGACTATCATGAAGTCCTTTCTTTTCGTTGAGATATTCATAGGTTTTTGCTCGATTTATTCTTTTATGAATCGCTTAAAAAAAAAGTTCATCCAAATTCAAGATCTAATAAATCGAATAATTGAAAATTACTCTTCAATTTAACGAATTTGTGACTGCCGAATATTAAACTGATTGATTAATTTTTTATACCGTATTCCATCTTTCTTTGACAAATAAGACAGTAATCTTTGCCGTTTTCCCAAAATTTTACGTAAACCTGTTTGGGATGAGTAGTCTTTTCGGTGCAATTCAAAATGTGAAGTAAGTCTTCGTATTCTATTGGTAAATTTGAATATTTGAAATTCAACCAATCCCGGTTTTTTTCCTTTTTTTTCTTGTGAAATAACAGGTATAAATGACTTTTTTACCATAAAAAAATAAAAGTTTTTCCTTCTCCTCGATTTTTATAGATATTTTTATTGATCAGTAATTAGAATGACACTCATTTTTAATTTTTTGATAGAAATCCGAAATCTAATTTTTTTGATAACTGAAATCAATCCAATTGAAATAGAGAATTTAAATAGATATAGTATAAAGGAGACTAGTTTGATATATAAAAAAGAATTGTATACATTACATTAGATAAAAAAAGATAATTTTGTTAATGCTTTTTTTTTATGTATACATCATTGAATTAAAATCAATGCCATACCAAAATACGTGTATTTGTTTAACCTATGTATCTATCTATAGATAGATACATATGCTAAATAGAAAACAAAATTAGATTAACGAATTTTCACACGCGGATACATATGTATCCTTACTATACTGAAACGGCTTCCATTATGGGTATTAAACCAATAACGATTTATACAAGCTAAATCTTCTAATCGATATTTTGGCCAAAGAAAAATTTTGAAATTCATTAGTTTTTTTTTCTCTTTCTCATTTCTTTTTTTAGTCAAAACTTTAAAACAATTTTGGACTTTATTTTCATTATAAAATATTGTGTTTCTATGCATACTATTTATATTATTTGGATCTAAACAAATTCTAATTCTCAACTCTCTACGACGTCTAGCAGATAAAATGTTTTCAGGAACAAGTAAATTAAATTTCTCGTTTTCTTTGTTTTCTGTTATCTTTTGATCTTTTGTTCTTGTAATGTATTTATCAAAAAATTTCTTATTAACATGAATTTTTTCTGAGTATTTTTTATAAATTTTGCGTTTATTCTTATGAATTAATGAAAAACCCATCATTTTATACTTAAAAAATTGTTTATTATTTTTTCTAGACAGGCGAACTGGTTCGATAACAAATAGTTCTTTTTTCCTAAATTTATTATTTTTCTTTTTCCTTAAGCCTGAAAGAGTTAAATTCGTCTGTTTTTGAATCATCATAATATCTAGACCTAGTTCTCCTCTTTGAATAGAGGCTATAGTAATTTTTCTTAAATTTGTCAATCTAATAAGGAGACAATATACTTTTACATTGTTAAATATTTTTTGACCTAAGAAATTTTTCCAGTTTAAATGGAAATTCAAAAAATTTCTTACTAAGAATTGAAGTTCTGCCTCCATATTGTTCTTGGGTTTTTTTTTCGATGTTCTAAAAACATCTATTTTTTTTTTCTTTCTAGTAATATTCTTTTCACTAACATTTTTATTTCCTTTAGAATGTAAAAAAAGAGAATGTAAATAAAGTAATTTTATTGGTATAATTTGCGAGTTACCCCTAAATGTATTATAAAATATCACAAATTTGGAAAAGAACCAAAATTCCGGATTGCATATGGAACGATTTAGTATTTTTCTATTGATTCCCGTCCAATCCAAATATTTTCTATCCGGATTTATAATAATAGTATCTTCTGCTATATAATTCTTGATAAAAATATTACTTATTCTATCAAATAAGTCTTTTTTATATGTATTGTAATTAGAAGAAATCATTGTGTTTTTATTTGATTGAAATAGGGATCTATATCGATAAATATATGAGTCTTTCTTATTTGCATAATTCATAAAATTATAGGATAAAAGATCGTATTTATATTGTTTTCTAATTTTTTTTTTTAATGGGATTCCTTGTTGTTCTTTGTAAAGAATTAATGGGCTTTTTCCATATGAATCCCATTTGGTTAAATTTTTATTTTGAGTTACACCACATTTAGTGATTCTATTTCTCCATTTTTGTGATACTAATTTTGACCAGCTACTGTTAGATAAGTTATATTGATAATAATTATTCTTTAACCAATTTGTCCATTGATTTAGTTCAGAATTGAGCAGGTTATTTTGTTTTCTTTTAGAATGAACTATTCCTTGTGCTCCAAAAAAAGAATCCTTTATTTCATTTTTCAGAAAAAAAAAATTTTTATTATATTGAAAAAGAAGTCTTAACTTATATATGTTTATGTTAATAATTCGGGTTTGTAACAAATTTAAAAATACATATGGTTGTGACAAAAAGGAGACATCAAAATAATTATGTGAATTCGCATTCTTATTCTTATTATTAAAATATTTGTGTAATTTTAAAAGAAAGGGAATTATACTTTGATTTGTTTTATAACTTCTTTCTGTATTTGGTTCATTATCGTAAAGCCATTTATTTAAAAATTTTTTTGTTGATTCAAGAAAAAGTTGTAGCTGGATTTTCGGAATACAAATGATATATAGAAAGATATCTATGTATATTTTTTTCATCAAAAATTGAAAAAAAGAATGTGATTTTTTAGTTAAGCTAATATTTCTTCTTTGGAATATCTGCAAAATTTTTTTTTCGAATTCTATCCTTTTACTATCATAAATTTTTTTCTTCGAATGAATATTTGTCTCGCGAATTCCAAGTCCTCTTTTCTTTTCTTCTTTTTTCATTTTTTCTATTTTTTTAATAACTACTTTTCTCTTAGTATTGAGATCCTTTATAGATTTTTTTTTCAATGAAAAATTTGTCGACTTTATCGATTGAATTGAAATGGTTGCTTCAGAAATCATTGAATTATTCTTCCAAATTGTTGAATATTTTTTGTTTTCGCTCAATTCATCGAGTTTTGGGGGTTTCCTTTTAATAAAAAAATATTTTAAATTTAAAAATTCTTGTTTTTTTTTCGTGAGGAATACTATACTTTTTCTAATAATTTCAAGAATACTTTGGATGATCCCTTTTGCTTTTTCTATTACGATATTTAGAAACAGTTTGAATTTTTCACTTAAAACTTTTAGAACTAGAAAAGTGAAAAATTCAAATTTTTTCTTTTTTTTTTTTAGTTCTTTTAAAATGGGGTCGAAAAAGGAAAGTGGATTTTTCGTGGAACTAGAAAAAGGCAATTCAACTTCCATCCCCCAAACTGTTAAAAAACAAAAGTTCTTTTTTTTCTTTGAATTTTTTTTGTTTTCATTACATCGTATTTTAGATTTATGCCAAGGTTTTAGACGAAAAGGAAATAATATTTTTATCTGAATCCCATCTGTTAGCCATTTTTGCGGAAACTCTCTTTCGGATAATTGAACGCCGTTATACGTGCATTTAATATATATTTCTCTCTTCCAATCCATATAATCTTCAGACCATTCTGGAATTTGAAAAAATAGTATACGAATTGTATTTTTAATTATTATAAATGAAGGTAATAGAATATATTTCCTAATAAAGCATTGGGTTATTAATAAAACACCTCTTATTACTTGAGCAAATATAATGCTATCCCAGGCTTCTGCTATTTCTATACGTTTTCTTTCTGCATTTTCCTTTTTTGCTTCCTCCTCTTTTTTTTTCGGACTTTTTTTTGTTTTTTCCTCTATAGAACCTAAAATTTGAAATTCTGTCTTTTTACGAATCCAAATATTTAACATAAAAAATCTTTTCATTGATTTTAAACTATGAAAAGAAAAGAATATTGATTTTTCAATTTTATCCAAAAAAAGCGGCGAATGCACCCTTTTTTGAAAAAATTTCCAAGTAACTGTTTTCCGTCTTTGAGCACGGATAGATCCTTTG
>NW_028196958.1:27500-32500 GCF_037176805.1 Vigna unguiculata
TAAAATTCAATACTTCTTGGTTGTGAATATCTGAATAGGACAAACCGCCCCGTGGATCTCTTTGCTTCGGAACAAAACAATTCGAATTAGGCTCGGTCAACTGGAATGTGTATTATCGATATAGGGGATCTTTCAAGTGAGAAGATCCATCGACCTGAGACGAAGAGAAAGAAAGGTCTATCTATTTTTTTTTTAGTTATTCAGTTAAACCAATGATTCGTTATTGGAGCAGCTAGCAACAACTATCTCATCTGGGAAAAGCCATCTTTTTCTCAACAATGTCTTTGTCATTTGATCCAATAGCGCTTCGTTAGATAGGAACAGATTTGATAAATATTGATAACTCTCAGATAGAGTATTAGAAGGGAAAAATCCTTTAGATGATGAACTATTGATTCTAAGCCATCTCTGGCAATGAATCAACAATTCAAAATGCTTTTCTTGCGTATTCTTGATAAACCAGTGTTTATATATAGATGTAGGAAGATTTGTTTGGGAAGTAAGAAGTTCCCTTGACATCTCTTCATCTGTAAAGAATTGTCGATGTGAAAACACAGAGACAAAAGGCTGATCTTTGAATAGGAAAAAGAGTGGATCCACGGGGTCCCAAATGAATTGGCTTATTCGAAAAAAGCCCTGTTCTTTGGAAGATCTATCTCGTGTCTGGTACTGCATGGTTCCACCCTGCAAGAACTCTGAATCATTCTCTTGAAGCTCATCCTCTTCATCATAAATGATCCGCTTGTCCCGAAATGACCTGGCCCAATAGGGAAATCCCAAATTATTGGGCCTTTCAATACAATCAAATAGAAAGCCCCAAGGGCGCCATATTCTAGGAGCCCAAACGATGTGATTGAAAAAATCCTCCTCTATCTGTTGCGGGTCGAGGACTCCTCCCCCTTCTTCAAACTCCGATTCATATTTTTCATAGAGAAATCTCTGATCAACGATAGAATAAGATCCATTTTGAATCCTATTTAAGGGATTCCTTGGTTCGGACCGAAGAAGCAATGTCACTCGATCCTTATCAAATTGACTGCAATCTTTTTCTGTACGTGAGGATCCCACCAGAGCGCCTTCTACTTCTAATAGGCCATGAACTAGATCATAATTCTTCTCAACGAGTCCATAAGATGTGATCCCATTTTTTTCATCAGGTCCGGGTAGAGACCAAAGGTCTTGAGCGACCGATCCGGCAGAACAACTCAAAAGGTAAAGAAGTATCGTTAATTTCTTCATACTCGTTCCAAGTTCGAAGTACCATTTGTACAAATAAGAATCCCCCCCGTCACATGATTTCTTCTTCATATAGATAGATATAGGATCTATGGAGCAATTACTTAGAAGTACATTTTGTGAAACAGCCCTTCCTATCTGATAGAAAAGGATCCCATGATCCTGAACCGATCTTACCTGAGATCGGAAATCCCAAGTTTGTCTATGAAGAACAGAACTAATTATATTAGTGTCTATGATGGATTTTTTTTGTATAATACTAATCGATAGGGCCTCATTGTTAAGTGCTACAAGATCTCGTACATTTGAACCCATCGTCGTGGACCCGAATCCATTAGTATGGGACATTTTCTTTTCCAAGTGAAATCCCCTAGTATATGAAAGAGTGAAAAAGTGTTTTCGTTGTTGTGGAATAAGAAGCCTTCGTATCTTAATGCATGTATTGAATTTATTCGGAGCTATTAGAGCTGGATCTACTTTTTGGGGAATATGAGTCGAAGCAATAACAAGAATATTTCTAGTGGAACATCTTTCACAATCCCTGGAGAGATAGTTCACTAAAAGACCGAGGGATAAGTAATTCGACTCAGTCACATCCAGATCATGAATGTTAGGAATCCATATTATGCAAGGAGACATTGCTTTTGCTAATTCGAAGTGAAAGGTGATATAAAATCGGTCTATTTCTGGCATCATATCCATAGTTAGCGTATTCATCATAGTTAGAAGCTCCAGCTCCATATCAAGGTCACGGTCGATATCGTCACTATCGTCACTATCATCAATATCGTCACTATCATCAATATCGTCACTATCATCAATATAGTCACTATTATCAATAAGAAAACCCTTAGGCTTGTTATCCAGGAACTTGTTCAGAAATACTGTAATGAAAGGAACATAGGAGTTTGTCGCTAGGTATTTGACCAAATAGGATCGTCCAGTTCCTATAGAACCTATCACTAAAATACCCCTACTAGGGGGAGGTAGGGCTAAGCGGAGCGAAAAGGGTTTTCCATGAGATGGGAAATGCAAACTATTAGCCCCCCACAAGGTGTGTGAATAAGTAATTGTCTGATAATTAGCAAGGAATATACGTCTTTCTACTAAACAGGATGTATTGAATTCATAAATCATTAGATACTTTTTTTGAATGTCAACTAAGTATCGTAAGTAAATTGCTCCCGGTTGTTCACTTATTTGATAACCAGAGTTATTCTTTGATAAAAGATCACTATGAGTAAGACTCAATAGAATTTGATCAATCCTTTTTTCTGTTGTTAAGGTAGAAAACTGAACCAAGAATTCTTTTTCTTTATCATCAATCGAATCAGTGTTCGAGACCCAGGATTCTATTTGATCATCAATCCAATCACCATTCACGTTTTTTATTTTTCTTATCAAGGAATAGATTGCTTTACTTGGATGACTTAGATGTCTCGTATTTCTCGAAAAAGCGATTCGATTGATGGGATTTGGTATAATACTTATGAGATCGATGAGATTCCAATATTTATTCTTAGAACGTATGGATTTGACCCCATAAGCGGGACCACCACCCCATAGCATGTTGCTACCAAAAGCAAAACTCCGTATTTCTTCTAGAGAATCTCCTAATTGTTCCAGAGCAACTAGAAAGATATTCTTTAACCAGAAAGAATTCAGTTCAGATGTAGGATACCTATCCAGAAGTTTTCGCAACTCAATCATGTATGATGGAATCATCAAAGATTTTACCTTTTCGAACTCTGTCTGTAACTCACTATAGACTCGAGAAACAAAGAGAAGATGTGTACGAACGAGATATCCAGCAACAAGGAGAAGGAAAAGGATTGAATAGAAGAACTCCTGAACATTTAGCGATCTCAGATGTGTCGATATCAATAGTAACTCATTATTTCGATGAGTCATTTCTTCGGACAGAAGAAGATTATGGAAACAATTACCCGGAATCTCACTTATCAGATTCCATTGTGGAAGACACAATGGAATCTGACGAATTCGCCATAATATATCTGACCCATGCATAATATCATGAAAAATGGATACAAATTTTTGGCTGCTACTTAGTATCGGCAATAGGTCTGAAAAAGTATCTAAAAATATGAAATTTAGATATTTGTACCCCGTCGAGGTAAGGAACCATGGTATATATGTTTGGAATAGATTCCATTTTGAGAGAGTTGAAAAAACACTATCTTGTTGAAAGGTTCTATACATCTGACCTTTCTCAAGGCATTTTTGTAGACAAGAACTCCGTTTTTTCCTTTTTTCGGATGGTAAATATTTCTCAGAACATGGAGTGTGAATCCAACCCATGTTTGAATTGAAATTGAGATACTGATACAAGTTCTTCCCTTCTGAATCAGGTATATTCATATCTGAAAGAGGTTGACAATAAGTTTTTTCAAAATGGACTATTTGTCCCTCTGTTAGAGGTGTTCCAGAAATGTCTGCGATCGAGTAAATAGCTCCACGAACGAATGGATCGTATCGAATTGGAAAATGGAAAGATTTGTAGAAGTTATACCCTTCGTCGCCACTTTGCGGAAAATCGTTAGGTATCAATATGTTAGATACCTGTAACTCGATTGGTGAAATAGTATCTCTCTTCAAAAAAGCATGTTTTTTTTGACCATCGCAAAAAGAAAAGATTTTGTTGCGAATGAACAAGATTTTGAGGAATTGTCCATACGTAAAATCATAATTATTGATACGGGCCTTTTCCACATAAAAAGGGAATCTTTTGTTACAATAGAAGCAGAAGTGATATTGATTATTCAAGAATCGAAGTCGATTTGCTTTATAAAAATAGTATATCAATGAACTTCTATGAAATGGTTTCACGGGATTCAGCCAATTGTCTGGATCGTGGGATATCATTGAGAAATAGGAATCTGTGTTATCAAAAGATTTCCTGCGATTCTTTCTAGTATGGAATGAGTCAATCATCCACTTTGGTATCTTATAGAACAAAAATGGTGATATTGTTCCTCCATTGATCAAGAATTTCGATTTTTGGGAAGTATCTTGGTCATCCAATAATAAGGGTTTCCTTTTTTTCAAATGAAAGATTTGAAGACCTATTGATTCTAATAACTGATTACAGAGTGGATCATTCGGACCTTTCAATTCATAGATGTGGATCTCGGACCTATGAATGGGGATACCCCCAAAACTCACAAATAAAAAAGAAGGAAGTGAGTTAGACAAAAAGAGAAGAAACTTGGGCAAAAAAAGAAGTAACTTGGACAAAAATAAACAAAGTGACTTAGACAAATCTTTTTTGTCGATAACCTCAGACCAATCAATCGAATATTGATTAATATGTAATCGATCGAACACTACTTGAAAACGGCTATTCTGCTCAGAAATGAAATAGTCCAAATGTTCCTGGAAATTCTTGCTCCCATTGGACCATTTGTATCTATATACATTAGGATCCCAATTCATAGATCTCTCCGTTCGAGAAATCAAAATAAGAGGATCGAACCACTTCTTCTGACTCTTTTTCAAATTTGATAAATGTTGGTTGATCGTGTATTTCATTCTAGTTCGATGATTCAGAGTATCATTTCCTATTTGATACCTTTGAATTCCATATTCGAAGTTGCAATTGAATCGATTCAATACATTTCTTATGTAACCATGGGTGCTATATTGGATTTGAATCAGATTTCGGATCAATCTATATTGATTGACTGCCTCCATTATGTTGTTGCTAGCAAATACAACTATTTTAGGTTTTGGATCTTCCACATTAT
>NW_028196958.1:37500-45650 GCF_037176805.1 Vigna unguiculata
TAGACTCTTATGATAAAGAAGAACCTCTATACAGAAGCCTTGTCTTTTGGTCAAATCAAAAAAAAAGGTTCATGTCTATTTTATTTACAACACACAGTACAAATAGTAATTGATGTGATTTGTACATAAATAAAACATTATGATACTTGAATTTCTATTTGAATTTTCTATTTGCTTTAGTTGAATATCTTCTTTTATTCGATTTTTTGAATTGTTTATTTTACAATAGTCGATGATAGTCACAATAGAAATTTCAACGAACTTAGTCAATGAGCTATAATGAGTTATAAAGATCTATCTATAGATAAAAAATACACAAATAAGAAATATCATTTTATGTAAGGAGTATGTTGATTATATAAAAAGTAAGAGGCAACAATTTTTTTCGTTTACCATGGGGAAGGACACTATCGCCAACATAATAACCTATATACGAAATGCTGACATGAATAAAAAAGGAATGGTTCAATTACCTTTTACTAACATTACAGAAAAAACTGTAAAAATACTTTTACGAGAGGGTTTTGTTGAAAACATCAGAAAACATAGAGAAAACGACAAATATTTTTTAGTTTTAACTCTACGGTATCGAAGAAATAGAAAAGAATCATATAAAAGTTTTTTCAATTTAAAACGAATAAGTACACCTGGTCTACGAATATATTACAATTATCAACAAATCCCTCGAATTTTAGGAGGCATGGGGATTGTCATTCTTTCAACTTCTAGAGGTATAATGACAGATCGAGAGGCTCGATTAGAAAAAATCGGCGGCGAAGTTTTATGTTATATATGGTAATCTTTCTAATATCCGAATTCGATGAGAAACTTGTATCCATTTCATTTATGTAAAAAAAAAAAAGAGAGATAAAACGCAAGTTTCTAATAGAACTTCATCCCTCATAGATAGAAATATATCTATTTTTTTTAGATAGATATATTTATTGATGAATGTAAGAAGGGATTTCACTGGAATTGTAAAAAAAAGGGAAATTCACGAAGATTTAATTACTAAATGAATAACTTATCCATAAATTATTTGCCCGGGGTTTAAGGTTTATATACAATTAATGCAAATTGGATTTTTATTTCTATTCTAGAATATGTTTCCAATACTTTTTCTGGACATACGATAAGAAAATAAAAAAGAGAAGTCACTCAATTGAATTAGGATGTTTTTTAATCTCAACTTTATTTTCTATTTTATTGAGAAAGCCACTAATAGACGTTCAAATAGACGTTCAAAATGTAAGGAACCTTTATTTTCTTCCACAATTTTGGATTAACTAATTAAGGAATGTAAAATATGAAAATAAACGCCTCGGTTCGTAAAATTTGTGAAAAATGTCGATTGATTCGAAGACGAGGACGAATTATAGTAATTTGTTTCAATCCAAAACATAAACAAAGACAAGGATAATATTTGAACAAACAGAAGCTTTCTAAAAAAATAGACTAGATAAAAAAAGAGAGAAAATTATAAAATTATCTAGAATATATATTATTCTATGAAAATGAAAAATCCATTTTTTAAATATTATTGATATTTCAACTTTTAACTTTGATTTCAAAAATTGTATTTGATATTAATCAAAAGCAAATAAAAAGAATATAGAAAAAATCGAATATCAAATTCGAAAAGAATTGGAAAAGGATCCGTTTTTGACATGAAATGGATATCTCCATACCCTAGATCTATCTTATTTTTTTTTTTTTAATGAAATATTGTATTGAAATAATCGAATATGGCAAAATCTATACCTAAAAAAGGTTCACGTAAAAATGTACGTATTGGTTCGCGTAATTATACTCGTAAAATACCAAAGGGAATTATTCATGTTCAAGCTAGTTTCAACAATACTATTGTGACTATTACAGATGTACGAGGTCGGGTGATTTCTTGGTCCTCCGCGGGTACTTGTGGATTCAAGGGTACACGAAGGGGAACACCTTTTGCCGCTCAAACTGCAGCAGGAAATGCTATTCGAACAGTATCGGATCAAGGCATGCAACGAGCAGAAATCATGATAAAAGGGCCTGGCCTCGGAAGAGATGCAGCATTAAGAGCTATTCGTAGAAGTGGTATACTATTAAATTTTATACGAGATGTAACTCCTATGCCACATAATGGATGTAGGTCTCCTAAAAAAAGACGTGTATAAAACTAAAAATAAACATTAAAAATAGTTCAAGAGAAAAAAACAAGTCAAGAGTTTTATCAAAATAATTACTATGGTTCAAGAGAAATTAAGAGTCTCTACTCGGACACTACAATGGAAATGTGTTGAATCACGAATAGACAGTAAGCGTCTTTATTATGGACGCTTTATTCTGTCCCCACTTATGAAAGGTCAAGCCGATACAATAGGCATTGCAATCCGAAGAATTTTACTCGGAGAAATAGAGGGAACATGTATCACACGTGTAAAATCAGAGAAAATACCACATGAATATTCTACCATAATAGGTATTGAAGAATCAGTACATGAAATTTTCATGAATTTGAAAAAAATTGTATTGAAAAGTAATATGTATGGAACACAGGACGCATGGATTTCTTTCAAAGGTCCTGGATATATAACCGCTCAAGACATCATTTTACCACCCTCGGTGGAAATCGTTGATAATAGACAACATATAGCCAACGTAACAGAACCTGTTAATTTGTGTATTGAATTAAAAATTGAGAGAAATCGTGGGTATCGTATAAAAACATTAAAAAACTTTCAAGACGGAAGTTATGATATAGATGCTAGATTCATGCCTGTTCGAAATGTAAATTATAGTATTCATTCTTATGTCAATGGGAATGAAAAACAAGAAATACTTTTTCTGGAGATATGGACAAACGGAAGTTTAACTCCTAAGGAAGCCCTTTATGAAGCCTCCCAAAATTTGATTGATTTATTTCTTCCCTTTTTACACGCAGAAGAAGATAACTTTCATTTAGAAAAAAATCAAGACAAAGTGACTTTGCCCCTTTTTACTTTTCATGATATATTGGTTAAAGATAAACTAAGGAAAAATAAAAAAGAAATAGCATTGAAATCTATTTTTATTGACCAATTAGAATTACCTCCCAGGATCTATAATTGTCTCAAAAGATCCAATATTCATACATTATTAGAACTTTTGAATAACAGTCAAGAAGACCTTCTGAAATTTGAACATTTTCGCGTAGAAGATGGAAAATCTATATTGGACATTTTAAAAATACAAAAGTATTTTGCATAAAATTGAAATCTATTGACATAGGATTTTTTCAAATTGATTTTTTTTCTAAACTCAAAATGAAAGGTCAAAATATGTAATTTAAATATTTAGAACAAATCCTAATGGTCAGAATATATCTAAAAAGGAATAGATGTATCTAGGGATTAGTAGGTTCAGAAAGAATTCTCCCTAGATATACAATACAGATGTCATGATATTTTATTTCAAAATGAATTCAAAATGAAACCAATCTTATAATTTTAAAAAAGACCTAACGTTAGGGATTTCTCAATAGGTAATGTTGCTCCAATACCTAACCAAAGGGCAACTACAGTACCAATCAAAAAGATGGTAGTTGCTACTGGGCGGCGAAATGGATTTTGGAATTTATTAACATTCTCCAAAAAGGGTACTGTTAATAATCCCGTAGGTACCGAAACCATTAAAAGAACGCCCAATAACTTATTGGGCACTGTACGAAGTATTTGAAATACGGGAAAAAAATACCATTCAGGTAGTATTTCCAAAGGAGTTGCAAAAGGATCCGCAGGTTCCCCAATCATGGATGGTTCTAGAACCGCTAAGCCTACGTTACAGGCAATAGTACCTAGAATTACTACTGGAAAAATATATAAAAGATCGTTAGGCCATGCGGGTTCTCCATAATAATTATGACCCATTCCCTTAGCCAATTTAGCTCTTAATACAGGATCATTCAAGTCAGGTTTTTTTGTTATTGGGATAGGTGAATTCTTATAGATCCATCCTCCAAAAGAACCGGATATGATAATTTTTCATCATCCGGCTCGAGCACTAATCAAATTTTTCTTCAACTGTATCTATAGAATAAACTAGAAAAAAATGTATGTGTTATCCACACATATATGAAGATTCTAAATAATAAAAGAAACTTGATTCTATTCTCTTTTTCCAAAGTTACCATTTTTTATTGAAAAAAAAATTAAGTTCTTTTTAAGTAAATTTTAGTAAACGCTCAATACCCGAGTAGACTTTTCAAGTTGATAATGCTTTCTGGGTGATCTCAAACTTTGCAATTGTTATCCTATCAAAAAAAAATCTTGATACTTTTTATGTACAAAGAATTTACTTGTTACTAATATAACCTAACTTGCGTTGTTCTTTAGATCTACTTTGTTCACTCCAATAGTATCAGAAATCAAATCAATGCATAGGAAATGAATGCGTTGTCATACTATATAGAATTCAGACTATATCACATCACTTCTTTTACTGGATCTTATGGAGCCTGTTGATGCAGAATAAAATCGAGTCTGATCATAGAAAAGATTCTCTTCAAGTAAAACCAGCCTACCCTCTCTGTAAGAGCCTTGCTTGGTGGTTGGAAAAAAGACACATTTAATTGTAAATTATAATGTGGCAGATAAGATAAAGTCATATATCTGCGCGGCCAAATAAATAGTTCAAGTCACACACTCCCATAATCCATTTTTTTTGGAGAATTCCCTTCAACTATTTTTGTATGTAAAAAAAATTCAATTTTTGTTAAGTTGAAGAAAAATATCTAAATACATGTTTTATTTTGTTTTATAATCCATAATTGTAGCAATGAAAAAAAATCCTCCCCAAAATACAAAATGATAATGAAGTGATTACAAATATCTATGACCCATATTCACTATAAAGGACCAGAAATGCCTTGCTTACGTATCATTGAAAAGTGCATTAACATAAATACAGCAGTAAGAAGAGGTAATACAAAAGTATGCAAACTATAAAAACGAGTTAAGGTAGATTGGCCCACACTGGAACTTCCGCGTAATAATTCTACCAAAGACGATCCTATTACAGGAATAGCTTCGGGTACGCCTGTTACTATTTTTACTGCCCAATAACCAATTTGATCCCAAGGTAAGGAATAACCAGTTACACCAAAAGATGCAGTTAATACAGCCAAAACTACACCCGTAACCCAAGTTAATTCGCGAGGTTTTTTAAAACCACCTGTAAGATACACACGAAATACGTGTAGAATCATCATTAAGACCATCATACTTGCCGACCATCGATGAACTGATCGGATTAACCAACCAAAATTAGCTTCAGTCATTATATATTGAACAGAAGCAAAAGCTTCAGTAACGGTTGGGCGATAATAAAAAGTCATAGCAAATCCTGTTGCTACTTGGACTAAAAAACAAGTAAGTGTAATTCCCCCTAAACAATAAAATATGTTCACATGAGGCGGAACATATTTACTGGTTATATCATCGGCAATCGCCTGAATTTCAAGACGTTCTTCGAACCAATCATAAACTTTATTGAGATAGGTAACCCAAAGGAACCCCCCCAGAGAACCGTATATGCGAATTTCATCTCGTACGGCTCAAACAAAAATACCCAAATATTGATTGTAACAAAAACAGATATCCGTAATAGAAAGTTTGAAACTGCTTTATTTAATCCTATGATTCTAATTTTCTCTTACGATAAAAAAGAAATAAAAATCCGAAAGCTATTCTTTTTTGTTATAATGCCAAAATATCAAGTCGGCGCACCCGTCTTTATCGTGATCTTTTAAGGCCTCTTGAATATTCTTTACTTCTTTTTATTTGTATAATGTGAATTTACTGCTGTCTTCTTTATTCTTGAATTTTTATTATTGATAAGGATTCTCTTGTTAGGACCATATGAATGAATAAAAAAAACCTCAGATTCATACTAGAACCACGATGATTCAAAACAATTTTTAATCGAAGTCCAAAAATTCCCTGAGTAAGAATTGCTGGATCATCACTTCTTCAATGAATAGATAAAATATAATGAAAAAATTCAAGGAAAGGTTTGTCCTTTGCTCAAAATAAAGACAAACTGGAGAAGCTTGAAAGAATCAAAATTTTTCAATATATTTTTAGAACTCTTTGAAAAGGTTTTTAAATCCAGTTGCGAGGTCTAAATATTTAGTATGAATCATAGTATTAAGATTTTTAGAATCTATTTTCTATATTCCGTGCTCCAGATACTAGATTAAATATCTGACGGAATAAAACCATCTATATCAAGATGACAGACCCATTTTATGTTCTGTACTTTCAATAGGACCAATTAAAACAAGTCACACACTCATATTCCGGAAATACAGAAACAAAGAAATTCTACGATCAAACTACCACATCAACATGGAATAGACTAAGAAACAATAAGAAACCTAAAGGCTTCACTTTCTATAAACTAATTACTCGATTCTTGTGAATCTAATTGATAGAAATTCCGTCCAATAAAATGGACGAATTATAAATCTCCAAAATAATAGATAGAAATATCGCAAATAGAGCCATTGCAACACCCATCAAAGGAGTAGTTCCCCACCCCGGGGCTACTTTACCATATTCTGAATTTAAAGGTTTCAATAAATTCCCTACAACAGTTCGTCTTGGACCAGATCTAGAATTATCCTCAACGGTTTGCGTAGCCATAAATACTCTTTTTTATTCATTTAGATCTGTTGACTTTGTATACCATTCCGCTGTAAATATAAGGATCTTATCCTATAGATCTATTGTGATCTGGAAACTTTAGAATTAAAATAATGGAAACAGCAACTCTAATTGCCATCTCTATATCTGGTTTACTTGTAAGTTTTACTGGGTATGCCTTATATACTGCCTTTGGGCAACCCTCCCAACAACTAAGAGATCCATTTGAAGAACATGGGGACTAGTTGAAGTAATGCGCCCTCCCTATTGGGGGCTCATTACTTCAATTAAGATAATAAAAAATTATTTGACCTTTTTCGTCGGAACTTTAGGAGGTTCTCTAAAAAAAATCGCGAAAAAAATAATTCCTAAAGTTGAGACTAAGAGGAATGTATAAACCAAAGCTTCCATAAATTTAATCGTGGTTTACAATTATAGCTTTCATACCTGTTTCTTGGGGTGGGGCTCTTTTCGAAAAGAAAAAAAAGAATAAATGCAATGATTCCAATCAAGATTTATCTAGTTCTTTATATGAAATTCAAAATTATAAAAAAGTAGAAAAGAACAAAAGAATGTTATACTACCTGTCTTCTTGTAGTTGGATCTCCAAGTTTTTGGAATGCTCCAAATTCTACTTGAGCATCTAAATCTGGGTCGATACCAGCAAAAACATCTCTGAACAAAGTTCTAGAACCATGCCAAATGTGCCCGAAAAAGAATAGCAGAGCAAATGAAGCATGCCCAAAAGTAAACCAACCCCTTGGACTGCTACGAAAAACACCATCTGATTTCAAAGTAGCACGATCTAATTCAAAAATTTCCCCCAATTGAGCACGTCTAGCATATTTTTTCACAGTAGCGGGATCACTATAACTTACTCCATTAAGCTCACCACCATAGAACTCAACAGTTACACCTACTTGTTCGACACTATATTTCGATTCTGCTCTTCGAAAAGGAACATCGGCTCTAACAATTCCGTCCCCATCTACTAAAACAACTGGAAATGTTTCAAAAAAAGTAGGCATACGACGTACAAAAAGCTCATGTCCTTCTTTATCTCGAAAAATGGGATGTCCTAACCAACCGACGGCTATTCCATCTCCATTGTCCATTGAACCAGCTCTAAATAACCCCCCTTTTGCTGGATTATTTCCGATGTAATCATAAAAAGCTAATTTTTCAGGAATTTTAGACCAAGCTTCTGATAAATTTTGATTTTCGGCTAGCCCAGCACCAACTCTTCGATATATTTCTTGCTGGAAGTATCCCTGATCCCATTGATACCGAGTAGGACCAAATAATTCAATGGGGGTTGTTGCTGAACCATACCACATAGTTCCAGCAACGACAAAAGCTGCAAAAAAGACAGCAGCAATACTGCTAGAAAGGACAGTTTCAATATTTCCCATACGTAATCCTTTATACAGACGTTGGGGTGGACGCACACTAAGATGGAAAAGACCCGCTAATATGCCCAAC
>NW_028196959.1:20000-22500 GCF_037176805.1 Vigna unguiculata
TTTGAGTTCGGAGGGTTTTGCACATGGCCAAGTTGGTCGGTGCACCGCGGCATAGCTAGATGGCTTGTGTGGAGTTTTGTGAAAAAATGAAATTCGTGGTTTTTGAGGTGTGAGGGTTGGAATGGCCTCCAAATGTCCCCAAATGAATACCATGAAATTCTTGGTGCACGAAAGTTTTGAGTTCGGAGGGTTTTGCACATGGCCAAGTTGGTCGGTGCACCGCGGCATAGCTAGATGGCTTGTGTGGAGTTTTGTGAAAAAATGAAATTCGTGGTTTTTGAGATGTGAGGGTTGGAATGGCCTCCAAATGTCCCCAAATGAATACCATGAAATTCTTGGTGCACGAAAGTTTTGAGTTCGGAGGGTTTTGCACATGGCCAAGTTGGTCGGTGCACCGCGGCATAGCTAGATGGCTTGTGTGGAGTTTTGTGAAAAAATGAAATTCGTGGTTTTTGAGATGTGAGGGTTGGAATGGCCTCCAAATGTCCCCAAATGAATACCATGAAATTCTTGGTGCACGAAAGTTTTGAGTTCGGAGGGTTTTGCACATGGCCAAGTTGGTCGGTGCACCGCGGCATAGCTAGATGGCTTGTGTGGAGTTTTGTGAAAAAATGAAATTCGTGGTTTTTGAGATGTGAGGGTTGGAATGGCCTCCAAATGTCCCCAAATGAATACCATGAAATTCTTGGTGCACGAAAGTTTTGAGTTCGGAGGGTTTTGCACATGGCCAAGTTGGTCGGTGCACCGCGGCATAGCTAGATGGCTTGTGTGGAGTTTTGTGAAAAAATGAAATTCGTGGTTTTTGAGATGTGAGGGTTGGAATGGCCTCCAAATGTCCCCAAATGAATACCATGAAATTCTTGGTGCACGAAAGTTTTGAGTTCGGAGGGTTTTGCACATGGCCAAGTTGGTCGGTGCACCGCGGCATAGCTAGATGGCTTGTGTGGAGTTTTGTGAAAAAATGAAATTCGTGGTTTTTGAGGTGTGAGGGTTGGAATGGCCTCCAAATGTCCCCAAATGAATACCATGAAATTCTTGGTGCACGAAAGTTTTGAGTTCGGAGGGTTTTGCACATGGCCAAGGTTGGCGGTGCACCGCGGCATAGCTAAATGGCTTGGTGGGGAGTTTTGTGAAAAAATGAAATTCGTGGTTTTTGAGATGTGAGGGTTGGAAAGGCCTCCAAATGCCCCCAAATGAGTACTGTAAAAGTGTTGGTGCACAAAAGTTTTGAATTGGATGCATTTTGCACTTGGCCAAGTTGGTCGGTGCACCGCGACTAGATAGGTTGGTGCCAAAATTTGTCAAATTTAAGACCTTGGCCAAACTGAATGAAATTTTGTGGGGAGGTTCCTGATATTGTTTAGTGGTGGACTGGAAAAAATGAGGTCGAAATTCGAAGTCTACATGTGCTTTTCTATTTTTCCCGATTTTACACATACCCGGTAAGTAAAAAAAATAAAAAAAATAGTTCCCCTTCGAGAAAAATTATGAAATTTGGTGAGCAAGGAGATACCATTATTCTACGAATTACTGCAAAAAATCGCATCAAAATTCGAAGTATAGCCCGAGATATGGACTTATGTCTGCTCAAAAAAAGTGTATCTACTTGTACAATTTTGCCTTTTGCATATTAACCTCTTATAGGGGGGGAGTGCTCCTTGAGCCGGCCAGCTCCACACTGGCAGGTTTTAAAGGGAGCTTGATGAGGCCTCCCCCCTCACGTGGTGCGTGCGTTAGCATGTTTATCATGGCACAACTAGCCTCTTCATAGTTGTTGAGCTTTATTAATACCAACACACGGTCGTCACTGATCGTTGGTTAGCTCGGCAGCTAGTCCCTCGGATATTGTGGAAAGTTATTTTCATGCCTAGCGATGCTTGACCCTGCGTCACTTGATGTTTCCATTTGCTTGCTTGCCCATGGTAGGTGGGGGGTGGACCGTCTTGTGGTGTGGTGTCTTGCGAACGTGAGGGTGTGTGAGTTGTAATCGAGATGCACTTGCTGGCTGGCTCCATGCCTTGCGTATCGAACGGTCAAGCATGCATCTCTTCCATTTTCACCCGTTGCCTTGGGTGATATTGGTTGATCAGTCCCTGTGTTGCCTACCCACTAGACGGTACTTCTGTGGTTGCTTCGAATTCTATCTTTCCATCACGAAGAGGTGTTGGAGGATCCTAATGTCACGCACGTGTTCCATCTAGTGAAACATCTCAGTGATGCACGTGTTGTGGCTAGTTCTTTTGGATGCGGTGCATTATATGAACTCGGGTTTACTTTAGCGACCCAGTCAACATAATTCGGTTGTGTCCCTTGATTGAGACGTTGTCCTTGAACTTGTTGTGAACAATATCGTTCTTCCACAACCCGTCGTCTTGAGTGCGATGGAAGGCAAATAAGATGTGCTTTGGCATGTCATGCACGTACTCGATTGCGGGAAGTGTGAGAAAGTGTTGTTGACAACCCGTGGGAAATGGAATGTGGCAAATCGTGATGAGCTCTT
>NW_028196959.1:42500-45000 GCF_037176805.1 Vigna unguiculata
CCAAATGTCCCCAAATGAATACCATGAAATTCTTGGTGCACGAAAGTTTTGAGTTCGGAGGGTTTTGCACATGGCCAAGTTGGTCGGTGCACCGCGGCATAGCTAGATGGCTTGTGTGGAGTTTTGTGAAAAAATGAAATTCGTGGTTTTTGAGATGTGAGGGTTGGAATGGCCTCCAAATGTCCCCAAATGAATACCATGAAATTCTTGGTGCACGAAAGTTTTGAGTTCGGAGGGTTTTGCACATGGCCAAGTTGGTCGGTGCACCGCGGCATAGCTAGATGGCTTGTGTGGAGTTTTGTGAAAAAATGAAATTCGTGGTTTTTGAGATGTGAGGGTTGGAATGGCCTCCAAATGTCCCCAAATGAATACCATGAAATTCTTGGTGCACGAAAGTTTTGAGTTCGGAGGGTTTTGCACATGGCCAAGTTGGTCGGTGCACCGCGGCATAGCTAGATGGCTTGTGTGGAGTTTTGTGAAAAAATGAAATTCGTGGTTTTTGAGGTGTGAGGGTTGGAATGGCCTCCAAATGTCCCCAAATGAATACCATGAAATTCTTGGTGCACGAAAGTTTTGAGTTCGGAGGGTTTTGCACATGGCCAAGGTTGGCGGTGCACCGCGGCATAGCTAAATGGCTTGGTGGGGAGTTTTGTGAAAAAATGAAATTCGTGGTTTTTGAGATGTGAGGGTTGGAAAGGCCTCCAAATGCCCCCAAATGAGTACTGTAAAAGTGTTGGTGCACAAAAGTTTTGAATTGGATGCATTTTGCACTTGGCCAAGTTGGTCGGTGCACCGCGACTAGATAGGTTGGTGCCAAAATTTGTCAAATTTAAGACCTTGGCCAAACTGAATGAAATTTTGTGGGGAGGTTCCTGATATTGTTTAGTGGTGGACTGGAAAAAATGAGGTCGAAATTCGAAGTCTACATGTGCTTTTCTATTTTTCCCGATTTTACACATACCCGGTAAGTAAAAAAAATAAAAAAAATAGTTCCCCTTCGAGAAAAATTATGAAATTTGGTGAGCAAGGAGATACCATTATTCTACGAATTACTGCAAAAAATCGCATCAAAATTCGAAGTATAGCCCGAGATATGGACTTATGTCTGCTCAAAAAAAGTGTATCTACTTGTACAATTTTGCCTTTTGCATATTAACCTCTTATAGGGGGGGAGTGCTCCTTGAGCCGGCCAGCTCCACACTGGCAGGTTTTAAAGGGAGCTTGATGAGGCCTCCCCCCTCACGTGGTGCGTGCGTTAGCATGTTTATCATGGCACAACTAGCCTCTTCATAGTTGTTGAGCTTTATTAATACCAACACACGGTCGTCACTGATCGTTGGTTAGCTCGGCAGCTAGTCCCTCGGATATTGTGGAAAGTTATTTTCATGCCTAGCGATGCTTGACCCTGCGTCACTTGATGTTTCCATTTGCTTGCTTGCCCATGGTAGGTGGGGGGTGGACCGTCTTGTGGTGTGGTGTCTTGCGAACGTGAGGGTGTGTGAGTTGTAATCGAGATGCACTTGCTGGCTGGCTCCATGCCTTGCGTATCGAACGGTCAAGCATGCATCTCTTCCATTTTCACCCGTTGCCTTGGGTGATATTGGTTGATCAGTCCCTGTGTTGCCTACCCACTAGACGGTACTTCTGTGGTTGCTTCGAATTCTATCTTTCCATCACGAAGAGGTGTTGGAGGATCCTAATGTCACGCACGTGTTCCATCTAGTGAAACATCTCAGTGATGCACGTGTTGTGGCTAGTTCTTTTGGATGCGGTGCATTATATGAACTCGGGTTTACTTTAGCGACCCAGTCAACATAATTCGGTTGTGTCCCTTGATTGAGACGTTGTCCTTGAACTTGTTGTGAACAATATCGTTCTTCCACAACCCGTCGTCTTGAGTGCGATGGAAGGCAAATAAGATGTGCTTTGGCATGTCATGCACGTACTCGATTGCGGGAAGTGTGAGAAAGTGTTGTTGACAACCCGTGGGAAATGGAATGTGGCAAATCGTGATGAGCTCTTCGTGGATCTGCGAAGAAGACGACCTTTGGGCCTGTTGGAAACGAGGGAGGCGATGTTGAACTGCGAAGAAGATGGACTTTTGGGTTGTTTGAATCAATGGGAGGCCACGCGAGAACTCCGAATACTATGGACTCTTGGGTTGTTGGAAGCAACGGGAGGCCCCGCTAGAACTCCGAATACTACGGACTCTTGGGTTGTTGGAAGCAAGGGGAGGCCCCGCTAGAACTCCGAATACTATGGACTCTTGGGTTGTTGGAAGCAAGGGGAGGTCCCGCTAGAACTCCGAATACTACGGACTCTTGGGTTGTTGGAAGCAAGGGGAGGCCCCGCTAGAACTCCGAATACTATGGACTCTTGGGTTGTTGGAAGCAAGGGGAGGCCCCGCTAGAACTCCGAATACTATGGACTCTTGGGTTGTTGGCAACGACAACTTGGGGGGATGACACTGGAAAAGAGTGAACTAGGCCAAACTGCGAAC
>NW_028196960.1:0-2500 GCF_037176805.1 Vigna unguiculata
CCGTTTTTTCCTTTTTTCGGATGGTAAATATTTCTCAGAACATGGAGTGTGAATCCAACCCATGTTTGAATTGAAATTGAGATACTGATACAAGTTCTTCCCTTCTGAATCAGGTATATTCATATCTGAAAGAGGTTGACAATAAGTTTTTTCAAAATGGACTATTTGTCCCTCTGTTAGAGGTGTTCCAGAAATGTCTGCGATCGAGTAAATAGCTCCACGAACGAATGGATCGTATCGAATTGGAAAATGGAAAGATTTGTAGAAGTTATACCCTTCGTCGCCACTTTGCGGAAAATCGTTAGGTATCAATATGTTAGATACCTGTAACTCGATTGGTGAAATAGTATCTCTCTTCAAAAAAGCATGTTTTTTTTGACCATCGCAAAAAGAAAAGATTTTGTTGCGAATGAACAAGATTTTGAGGAATTGTCCATACGTAAAATCATAATTATTGATACGGGCCTTTTCCACATAAAAAGGGAATCTTTTGTTACAATAGAAGCAGAAGTGATATTGATTATTCAAGAATCGAAGTCGATTTGCTTTATAAAAATAGTATATCAATGAACTTCTATGAAATGGTTTCACGGGATTCAGCCAATTGTCTGGATCGTGGGATATCATTGAGAAATAGGAATCTGTGTTATCAAAAGATTTCCTGCGATTCTTTCTAGTATGGAATGAGTCAATCATCCACTTTGGTATCTTATTGAACAAAAATGGTGATATTGTTCCTCCATTGATCAAGAATTTCGATTTTTGGGAAGTATCTTGGTCATCCAATAATAAGGGTTTCCTTTTTTTCAAATGAAAGATTTGAAGACCTATTGATTCTAATAACTGATTACAGAGTGGATCATTCGGACCTTTCAATTCATAGATGTGGATCTCGGACCTATGAATGGGGATACCCCCAAAACTCACAAATAAAAAAGAAGGAAGTGAGTTAGACAAAAAGAGAAGAAACTTGGGCAAAAAAAGAAGTAACTTGGACAAAAATAAACAAAGTGACTTAGACAAATCTTTTTTGTCGATAACCTCAGACCAATCAATCGAATATTGATTAATATGTAATCGATCGAACACTACTTGAAAACGGCTATTCTGCTCAGAAATGAAATAGTCCAAATGTTCCTGGAAATTCTTGCTCCCATTGGACCATTTGTATCTATATACATTAGGATCCCAATTCATAGATCTCTCCGTTCGAGAAATCAAAATAAGAGGATCGAACCACTTCTTCTGACTCTTTTTCAAATTTGATAAATGTTGGTTGATCGTGTATTTCATTCTAGTTCGATGATTCAGAGTATCATTTCCTATTTGATACCTTTGAATTCCATATTCGAAGTTGCAATTGAATCGATTCAATACATTTCTTATGTAACCATGGGTGCTATATTGGATTTGAATCAGATTTCGGATCAATCTATATTGATTGACTGCCTCCATTATGTTGTTGCTAGCAAATACAACTATTTTAGGTTTTGGATCTTCCACATTATTTCCGCAAGAGGTCTGGACCCATTTTTTTATGATCCTTCGATAAAAAGATTCATTCTCTTCATAAAAAAGAGGAGGTAGAACCAATAAAGAGTGCTTTTTCGATTCATCCCTGGAGTTCAATAACTCATTCAAGAAATGTTTTTGATCCAATCCGGAGGAATCCATAGAAAAATCAAATTCCTTATGATACACCAGATCCGGCTCGGTTATTGATAGAGTGAATAGATCTGCCATTTCTTGAAATATATCTTCTGATTCAAAATCGTGGTGTAACGTGTATCTCCCCCTGTTCCGGTCATGGAATAGATGAAATAAACCCCAAAATGGATTTTTGTTCAAGAATGAAATCTTATTGGAACTGTCCAGTTCACCCTTTGGAACCATATCACATCCTCGATAGGATGAAATAGGATGAATTGAGACGGTATTTTGTAAGTACATAATTATCTTGAATAAATTCACTATTTCTTTCTTTTCCGATCGCCTGGAAAAAGCAAGATGTTTCTTTTGTTCTTTTTTCAACAATTTCTGATCTCTAGTAGACCTATCAGTAGGATTCGAACCCAGATGAAGTTCTGACCATCTGTCAGAGAAAAAAGAACGAGTGGCTCTTGCAGGATTCCCAAAAAATTCTTCGATTTCTTCCGGAAGCAGATGATTATTCATCTGCTTCTCACGTTCCATGAATAGTCGGCACATTGAGGAATATCCAGAAAGGATTTTAAGGAATCGCTCTGATTCTATCTCTGTTCGTTCCGTTTGAAGAAAGGAAGGATCCCAACAAAGAATCGATCTTTCTTTTAGTTGTTGAATCTCTCTTTGATTGATCAATGTGTGATATTTCGAATCCTCATTCCTAATGGAATCGAAAGAATCCTTGGATTGATCAGAAGATCCTTTCAATTGGCTAGAATCCGTTACTTGAATGAAACTAGATCTCGTGGAATCATATTGAAGATTTGATGATACATTCCGTACCTTGCTAAAAAAC
>NW_028196960.1:7500-41068 GCF_037176805.1 Vigna unguiculata
AATTCACGAAGATTTAATTACTAAATGAATAACTTATCCATAAATTATTTGCCCGGGGTTTAAGGTTTATATACAATTAATGCAAATTGGATTTTTATTTCTATTCTAGAATATGTTTCCAATACTTTTTCTGGACATACGATAAGAAAATAAAAAAGAGAAGTCACTCAATTGAATTAGGATGTTTTTTAATCTCAACTTTATTTTCTATTTTATTGAGAAAGCCACTAATAGACGTTCAAATAGACGTTCAAAATGTAAGGAACCTTTATTTTCTTCCACAATTTTGGATTAACTAATTAAGGAATGTAAAATATGAAAATAAACGCCTCGGTTCGTAAAATTTGTGAAAAATGTCGATTGATTCGAAGACGAGGACGAATTATAGTAATTTGTTTCAATCCAAAACATAAACAAAGACAAGGATAATATTTGAACAAACAGAAGCTTTCTAAAAAAATAGACTAGATAAAAAAAGAGAGAAAATTATAAAATTATCTAGAATATATATTATTCTATGAAAATGAAAAATCCATTTTTTAAATATTATTGATATTTCAACTTTTAACTTTGATTTCAAAAATTGTATTTGATATTAATCAAAAGCAAATAAAAAGAATATAGAAAAAATCGAATATCAAATTCGAAAAGAATTGGAAAAGGATCCGTTTTTGACATGAAATGGATATCTCCATACCCTAGATCTATCTTATTTTTTTTTTTTTAATGAAATATTGTATTGAAATAATCGAATATGGCAAAATCTATACCTAAAAAAGGTTCACGTAAAAATGTACGTATTGGTTCGCGTAATTATACTCGTAAAATACCAAAGGGAATTATTCATGTTCAAGCTAGTTTCAACAATACTATTGTGACTATTACAGATGTACGAGGTCGGGTGATTTCTTGGTCCTCCGCGGGTACTTGTGGATTCAAGGGTACACGAAGGGGAACACCTTTTGCCGCTCAAACTGCAGCAGGAAATGCTATTCGAACAGTATCGGATCAAGGCATGCAACGAGCAGAAATCATGATAAAAGGGCCTGGCCTCGGAAGAGATGCAGCATTAAGAGCTATTCGTAGAAGTGGTATACTATTAAATTTTATACGAGATGTAACTCCTATGCCACATAATGGATGTAGGTCTCCTAAAAAAAGACGTGTATAAAACTAAAAATAAACATTAAAAATAGTTCAAGAGAAAAAAACAAGTCAAGAGTTTTATCAAAATAATTACTATGGTTCAAGAGAAATTAAGAGTCTCTACTCGGACACTACAATGGAAATGTGTTGAATCACGAATAGACAGTAAGCGTCTTTATTATGGACGCTTTATTCTGTCCCCACTTATGAAAGGTCAAGCCGATACAATAGGCATTGCAATCCGAAGAATTTTACTCGGAGAAATAGAGGGAACATGTATCACACGTGTAAAATCAGAGAAAATACCACATGAATATTCTACCATAATAGGTATTGAAGAATCAGTACATGAAATTTTCATGAATTTGAAAAAAATTGTATTGAAAAGTAATATGTATGGAACACAGGACGCATGGATTTCTTTCAAAGGTCCTGGATATATAACCGCTCAAGACATCATTTTACCACCCTCGGTGGAAATCGTTGATAATAGACAACATATAGCCAACGTAACAGAACCTGTTAATTTGTGTATTGAATTAAAAATTGAGAGAAATCGTGGGTATCGTATAAAAACATTAAAAAACTTTCAAGACGGAAGTTATGATATAGATGCTAGATTCATGCCTGTTCGAAATGTAAATTATAGTATTCATTCTTATGTCAATGGGAATGAAAAACAAGAAATACTTTTTCTGGAGATATGGACAAACGGAAGTTTAACTCCTAAGGAAGCCCTTTATGAAGCCTCCCAAAATTTGATTGATTTATTTCTTCCCTTTTTACACGCAGAAGAAGATAACTTTCATTTAGAAAAAAATCAAGACAAAGTGACTTTGCCCCTTTTTACTTTTCATGATATATTGGTTAAAGATAAACTAAGGAAAAATAAAAAAGAAATAGCATTGAAATCTATTTTTATTGACCAATTAGAATTACCTCCCAGGATCTATAATTGTCTCAAAAGATCCAATATTCATACATTATTAGAACTTTTGAATAACAGTCAAGAAGACCTTCTGAAATTTGAACATTTTCGCGTAGAAGATGGAAAATCTATATTGGACATTTTAAAAATACAAAAGTATTTTGCATAAAATTGAAATCTATTGACATAGGATTTTTTCAAATTGATTTTTTTTCTAAACTCAAAATGAAAGGTCAAAATATGTAATTTAAATATTTAGAACAAATCCTAATGGTCAGAATATATCTAAAAAGGAATAGATGTATCTAGGGATTAGTAGGTTCAGAAAGAATTCTCCCTAGATATACAATACAGATGTCATGATATTTTATTTCAAAATGAATTCAAAATGAAACCAATCTTATAATTTTAAAAAAGACCTAACGTTAGGGATTTCTCAATAGGTAATGTTGCTCCAATACCTAACCAAAGGGCAACTACAGTACCAATCAAAAAGATGGTAGTTGCTACTGGGCGGCGAAATGGATTTTGGAATTTATTAACATTCTCCAAAAAGGGTACTGTTAATAATCCCGTAGGTACCGAAACCATTAAAAGAACGCCCAATAACTTATTGGGCACTGTACGAAGTATTTGAAATACGGGAAAAAAATACCATTCAGGTAGTATTTCCAAAGGAGTTGCAAAAGGATCCGCAGGTTCCCCAATCATGGATGGTTCTAGAACCGCTAAGCCTACGTTACAGGCAATAGTACCTAGAATTACTACTGGAAAAATATATAAAAGATCGTTAGGCCATGCGGGTTCTCCATAATAATTATGACCCATTCCCTTAGCCAATTTAGCTCTTAATACAGGATCATTCAAGTCAGGTTTTTTTGTTATTGGGATAGGTGAATTCTTATAGATCCATCCTCCAAAAGAACCGGATATGATAATTTTTCATCATCCGGCTCGAGCACTAATCAAATTTTTCTTCAACTGTATCTATAGAATAAACTAGAAAAAAATGTATGTGTTATCCACACATATATGAAGATTCTAAATAATAAAAGAAACTTGATTCTATTCTCTTTTTCCAAAGTTACCATTTTTTATTGAAAAAAAAATTAAGTTCTTTTTAAGTAAATTTTAGTAAACGCTCAATACCCGAGTAGACTTTTCAAGTTGATAATGCTTTCTGGGTGATCTCAAACTTTGCAATTGTTATCCTATCAAAAAAAAATCTTGATACTTTTTATGTACAAAGAATTTACTTGTTACTAATATAACCTAACTTGCGTTGTTCTTTAGATCTACTTTGTTCACTCCAATAGTATCAGAAATCAAATCAATGCATAGGAAATGAATGCGTTGTCATACTATATAGAATTCAGACTATATCACATCACTTCTTTTACTGGATCTTATGGAGCCTGTTGATGCAGAATAAAATCGAGTCTGATCATAGAAAAGATTCTCTTCAAGTAAAACCAGCCTACCCTCTCTGTAAGAGCCTTGCTTGGTGGTTGGAAAAAAGACACATTTAATTGTAAATTATAATGTGGCAGATAAGATAAAGTCATATATCTGCGCGGCCAAATAAATAGTTCAAGTCACACACTCCCATAATCCATTTTTTTTGGAGAATTCCCTTCAACTATTTTTGTATGTAAAAAAAATTCAATTTTTGTTAAGTTGAAGAAAAATATCTAAATACATGTTTTATTTTGTTTTATAATCCATAATTGTAGCAATGAAAAAAAATCCTCCCCAAAATACAAAATGATAATGAAGTGATTACAAATATCTATGACCCATATTCACTATAAAGGACCAGAAATGCCTTGCTTACGTATCATTGAAAAGTGCATTAACATAAATACAGCAGTAAGAAGAGGTAATACAAAAGTATGCAAACTATAAAAACGAGTTAAGGTAGATTGGCCCACACTGGAACTTCCGCGTAATAATTCTACCAAAGACGATCCTATTACAGGAATAGCTTCGGGTACGCCTGTTACTATTTTTACTGCCCAATAACCAATTTGATCCCAAGGTAAGGAATAACCAGTTACACCAAAAGATGCAGTTAATACAGCCAAAACTACACCCGTAACCCAAGTTAATTCGCGAGGTTTTTTAAAACCACCTGTAAGATACACACGAAATACGTGTAGAATCATCATTAAGACCATCATACTTGCCGACCATCGATGAACTGATCGGATTAACCAACCAAAATTAGCTTCAGTCATTATATATTGAACAGAAGCAAAAGCTTCAGTAACGGTTGGGCGATAATAAAAAGTCATAGCAAATCCTGTTGCTACTTGGACTAAAAAACAAGTAAGTGTAATTCCCCCTAAACAATAAAATATGTTCACATGAGGCGGAACATATTTACTGGTTATATCATCGGCAATCGCCTGAATTTCAAGACGTTCTTCGAACCAATCATAAACTTTATTGAGATAGGTAACCCAAAGGAACCCCCCCAGAGAACCGTATATGCGAATTTCATCTCGTACGGCTCAAACAAAAATACCCAAATATTGATTGTAACAAAAACAGATATCCGTAATAGAAAGTTTGAAACTGCTTTATTTAATCCTATGATTCTAATTTTCTCTTACGATAAAAAAGAAATAAAAATCCGAAAGCTATTCTTTTTTGTTATAATGCCAAAATATCAAGTCGGCGCACCCGTCTTTATCGTGATCTTTTAAGGCCTCTTGAATATTCTTTACTTCTTTTTATTTGTATAATGTGAATTTACTGCTGTCTTCTTTATTCTTGAATTTTTATTATTGATAAGGATTCTCTTGTTAGGACCATATGAATGAATAAAAAAAACCTCAGATTCATACTAGAACCACGATGATTCAAAACAATTTTTAATCGAAGTCCAAAAATTCCCTGAGTAAGAATTGCTGGATCATCACTTCTTCAATGAATAGATAAAATATAATGAAAAAATTCAAGGAAAGGTTTGTCCTTTGCTCAAAATAAAGACAAACTGGAGAAGCTTGAAAGAATCAAAATTTTTCAATATATTTTTAGAACTCTTTGAAAAGGTTTTTAAATCCAGTTGCGAGGTCTAAATATTTAGTATGAATCATAGTATTAAGATTTTTAGAATCTATTTTCTATATTCCGTGCTCCAGATACTAGATTAAATATCTGACGGAATAAAACCATCTATATCAAGATGACAGACCCATTTTATGTTCTGTACTTTCAATAGGACCAATTAAAACAAGTCACACACTCATATTCCGGAAATACAGAAACAAAGAAATTCTACGATCAAACTACCACATCAACATGGAATAGACTAAGAAACAATAAGAAACCTAAAGGCTTCACTTTCTATAAACTAATTACTCGATTCTTGTGAATCTAATTGATAGAAATTCCGTCCAATAAAATGGACGAATTATAAATCTCCAAAATAATAGATAGAAATATCGCAAATAGAGCCATTGCAACACCCATCAAAGGAGTAGTTCCCCACCCCGGGGCTACTTTACCATATTCTGAATTTAAAGGTTTCAATAAATTCCCTACAACAGTTCGTCTTGGACCAGATCTAGAATTATCCTCAACGGTTTGCGTAGCCATAAATACTCTTTTTTATTCATTTAGATCTGTTGACTTTGTATACCATTCCGCTGTAAATATAAGGATCTTATCCTATAGATCTATTGTGATCTGGAAACTTTAGAATTAAAATAATGGAAACAGCAACTCTAATTGCCATCTCTATATCTGGTTTACTTGTAAGTTTTACTGGGTATGCCTTATATACTGCCTTTGGGCAACCCTCCCAACAACTAAGAGATCCATTTGAAGAACATGGGGACTAGTTGAAGTAATGCGCCCTCCCTATTGGGGGCTCATTACTTCAATTAAGATAATAAAAAATTATTTGACCTTTTTCGTCGGAACTTTAGGAGGTTCTCTAAAAAAAATCGCGAAAAAAATAATTCCTAAAGTTGAGACTAAGAGGAATGTATAAACCAAAGCTTCCATAAATTTAATCGTGGTTTACAATTATAGCTTTCATACCTGTTTCTTGGGGTGGGGCTCTTTTCGAAAAGAAAAAAAAGAATAAATGCAATGATTCCAATCAAGATTTATCTAGTTCTTTATATGAAATTCAAAATTATAAAAAAGTAGAAAAGAACAAAAGAATGTTATACTACCTGTCTTCTTGTAGTTGGATCTCCAAGTTTTTGGAATGCTCCAAATTCTACTTGAGCATCTAAATCTGGGTCGATACCAGCAAAAACATCTCTGAACAAAGTTCTAGAACCATGCCAAATGTGCCCGAAAAAGAATAGCAGAGCAAATGAAGCATGCCCAAAAGTAAACCAACCCCTTGGACTGCTACGAAAAACACCATCTGATTTCAAAGTAGCACGATCTAATTCAAAAATTTCCCCCAATTGAGCACGTCTAGCATATTTTTTCACAGTAGCGGGATCACTATAACTTACTCCATTAAGCTCACCACCATAGAACTCAACAGTTACACCTACTTGTTCGACACTATATTTCGATTCTGCTCTTCGAAAAGGAACATCGGCTCTAACAATTCCGTCCCCATCTACTAAAACAACTGGAAATGTTTCAAAAAAAGTAGGCATACGACGTACAAAAAGCTCATGTCCTTCTTTATCTCGAAAAATGGGATGTCCTAACCAACCGACGGCTATTCCATCTCCATTGTCCATTGAACCAGCTCTAAATAACCCCCCTTTTGCTGGATTATTTCCGATGTAATCATAAAAAGCTAATTTTTCAGGAATTTTAGACCAAGCTTCTGATAAATTTTGATTTTCGGCTAGCCCAGCACCAACTCTTCGATATATTTCTTGCTGGAAGTATCCCTGATCCCATTGATACCGAGTAGGACCAAATAATTCAATGGGGGTTGTTGCTGAACCATACCACATAGTTCCAGCAACGACAAAAGCTGCAAAAAAGACAGCAGCAATACTGCTAGAAAGGACAGTTTCAATATTTCCCATACGTAATCCTTTATACAGACGTTGGGGTGGACGCACACTAAGATGGAAAAGACCCGCTAATATGCCCAACGTTCCTGCCGCAATATGATGAGAAGCTATCCCCCCCGGAACAAAAGGATCAAAACCTTCCACACCCCACGCGGGATTTACGGATTGTATCCTTCCAGTTAGTCCATAAGGATCAGACACCCATATTCCGGGACCATACAATCCTGTTACATGAAATGCGCCAAAACCAAAACAAGCCACCCCTGCAAGAAATAAATGAATTCCAAAAATTTTTGGCAAATCCAAAGAAGGTTTTCCAGTACGTTCATCACAAAAGATTTCTAGATCCCAATAAACCCAATGCCAAATAGCCGCTAAAAAGCACAAGCCTGAAAACACTATATGTGCTCCGGCCACACCTTCGTAACTCCAAATACCCGGATTCGTTATAGCCCCTCCTGTGATATTCCAACCGCCCCACGAATTAGTTATTCCTAAACGAGTCATGAAAGGTATAACGAACATACCCTGTCTCCACATTGGATCAAGAACAGGATCAGAGGGATCAAAAACTGCTAATTCATATAGAGCCATCGAACCGGCCCAACCAGCAACTAGAGCTGTGTGCATTATATGAACAGAAAGCAAACGGCCCGGATCATTTAAAACAACAGTATGAACACGATACCAAGGTAAACCCATGAAAAAATACCCCTTCAACAAAAAATAGACACTATGTAACTTTATTGCACTGGAAAAAAATGAATATAGCCTTTCAGTAGATTCTCTTGGAAAATGGAACAATCATATTTGTCGAAATCAAAGAAACAGATTTATTCTATACCGGATAAGTAACAATACGCAATGGTGGGGAGACGAAAGGGGTTGACAACTTTCTCTATGACTATTTAAATAAGTAAATGCAGACATATTCGCTTATCACCCCAATGACCCATTTATAACAACTCGACTTTATTTAGTCTTCTTTTTTATAAAAAAAAGCAATATTAATATAAAATCAAGTAAATCTTTTTTAACACGATAAGCTAATTCTTACGTTTCCACACTAAAGTGAGATATATGACTTTATTATTTGTCCATTTTATGCCCATTGGTGTTCCAAGAGTACCCTTTCGAACCCCCGGGGATAAAGATGCATCTTGGGTTGATATATAGTGCGACTTGTCAGATATAGTAGGTTATATGGGATTTACCCGTTTTCTCCCCCGATCGAGATATCCCCGCTTTCACCCCCAAAAGAGAATGATGAAATCATAAAGATAAAAAAATGGGGAGCGTGAAGTGTAATGAAGTACTATTCTATCGATTTTTTCATTTTTAGATAAAATTTCCAGATTATTACTCGAAATTATGAATAATTTATGGTTGGCTTAATTGGACCAATAAAATCAAGTACCCAGGCTCTGTGTAGAAAAAACCAATTGGTAATATTTCTACGATCACTACTTCTATCATATCTATATATTGTATTTTACAAAAAACATTAATAAATTCAGAAAAGGAAGAAGTTCTAACAAAAATACATAGTTTTGGACTATTTGTTCTATATGTGCAAATCCAAATCGGGCAGATCTTTACTCAGAGTAGAAAAGAAACCTAAAAGAATTGAAAAAGTCCATTCAGAAACAAGAAAATTACATTGTGATTCGGCTTCGATCTCGATGAAAGCAATACATCAATGAGAAGATAGTTCACTAAATTAAGTATATTCTTCTTTTTTTTTAGTTCGAAGAAATCCATTAGAAAAAGAGAAAGATTAAAATCGACACATTGATTCCTTTTTTGCTTATATAATTTTTGATGAACTGTATGCATCAAAAGGTGCATGTACGGCTTTTAAGGAAAAAATGGAATCCTAATCAATCGACTTTATCGAGAAAGATTACTTTTTTTAGGTCAAGATGTTGATAGTGAAATATCGAATCAACTTATTAGTATTATGATATATCTGAGCATAGAGAAAGAGAATAAAGAATTGTCTCTGTTTATAAACTCTCCGGGGGGGTGGGTAATACCTGGAATAGCTATTTATGATACTATGCAATTTGTACAACCAGATGTACAGACAGTATGTCTGGGATTAGCTGCTTCAATGGGATCCTTTCTTTTGGCAGGAGGCACAATTACCAAACGTCTTGCATTTCCTCACGCTTGGCGCCAATGATTCTTTTCTTTGAGAATATATAGAATAGATATCTATCTATATATACTATACCTTCGCCATAAAAACCAAAGTAATAATAGCATGGTATTTTGAATTCCATATGCAATTTTTTTGAATCATTTAATTATATATAGAAAGAGTAGTATGAAAAAGAGGGTATTTTCCATTTTATCTGATCTATAAGAAACCTAGTTTCATTTTAGTAGTGTCGCATACTTTTTTGTTTTTTTTCATACCAGAAAGCTTGTAACAATTTTTATTTGAATCAGAAGAAAACTTAATATATGAAAAAAAAAAGAAACTTTTGGATTGTTGAATACCAAAATGATATAAAAAACAACGGAACCATCGTAGTATTTAAAAATAGATTCAAAAAGAAAGTTGGTTATTCTATTGTTTATTATTTAAGGATCCGGATCCAAAAGACCTAGTAGATTTTGTACTTCTTTTTTCTTTGATAGAAAAAAAGAAATTTGTAAATGTAGAAACAAAATTCATCGAAGAAAATACTCTACTCTATCCATAGAGGAAAAAATGAATTGCATAAGTACAAAAGCCGTATGCATCAATACGCAGAAAATGCTTGTACGGTTATTGAATATACTTTTTGCCCTTTATCTTATTTGTCTTTGTCCCTTTTCTGTTACCTTTATTTTGGGAATAAAGACAATCTTTAGCAATCTACCAATATAGTAAAAAGAATTCTAAAAAGATTTATCAAGATAAGGGAAATACTACTTAAGTGATATAATCAGGGTAATGATCCACCAACCTGCTAGTTCTTTTTATGAGGCACAAGCGGGAGAATTTGTCCTGGAAGCGGAAGAGCTACTGAAAATGCGTGAAACTATCACAAGGGTTTATGTACAAAGAACGGGCAAACCTTTATGGGTTATATCGGAAGACATGGAAAGGGATGTTTTTATGTCAGCAGCAGAAGCCCAAGCTCATGGAATTGTAGATCTTGTAGCAGTTGAATAAAAAATTGGTGGCAAAGGTTATTCTAATTAAATACAAGATTGGAAATTTAATTTTTTACTCTATCTTACTTTACATTTTAAAATAAAATCTCTAAGAGTTAATCTATTAATATAGTATATATAATTAATATAGGCTATAAATAAGGAATATAGAATATAAGTAATTCACGGTTAGGATAGATCTAAACCTGCTCATTATACAAAAATATAGATATATATAGTACGACTTACCATGCCAACTATGAAACAACTTATTAGAAACACAAGACAGCCAATCCGAAACGTCACAAAATCCCCAGCTCTTCGGGGATGCCCTCAACGTCGAGGAACGTGTACCAGGGTGTATGTGCGACTCGTTCAGCTTAAATACTAAGAAAAAACAAATTAAAATTTTTCAGTATTGGTAATCAGTTAAGATAGTGTGAATGCAAAAACTACATTCACACTATCTTAACTTAATATATAATTCTTTTCTATATAATTATATAATTCTTTACATTCTTCTATCTTGTATAAAATTTATGGTTTCGATTGGTGCAAAACCAATAATACACATTTGCAATTTCATATGAGAAGGACTTTCCCATCGGTAACAAAAAAAAGTTACCCGTTAAGCGGAGAAAATACTATTTCAATTAAAAATAAAGTATGTCCTTAATGAATGTATTTTGATGGATTTTGTAAGAATGGAATAAGAGGGTCAGCTACCCAGCAAATTTTCATAATTAAATACCGTTACTATAGAATTAGATTTGGTTGTGAAAAAACCTACTTACTCAATATTGCATGGGTAGAGCCACAGAGTGTGAACTGTACAAGTTAACAATAACATTCATTAAATGAATCAAAAATGAAAATAAAAAGGCTCCGGTGTATAGAGAGGACCTGGTCATTTCTAAAAAAAATCATAGAAACGAAGGAACCCACCAATTCATTATAAAAATATGTGTCCTATTTCATTTACTATTTTTATTTTATTTGATATCTAGTATCTATACAATTTCTGATTTTGAGGTTAAATGTTTAATATAAAAAATCGTGGTTGGGGCGGTTATAGTAGCAAGAGCCGTTGGAATTTTTTTTTATACATCGGAAGAATCCATTTTTGTTATTAATAGACTAGGAAGAAAAAAAGAATAACTGAAAAATGAAAAAGTTATTCCTGAAAATATCATTTATTAAATGACCAGAATTAAACGAGGATATATAGCTCACAAACGGAGGACAAAAATTCGTTTATTCGTATCAAGTTTTCGCGGAGCTCATTCAAGACTTACCCGAACTATTACTCAACAGAAATTGAAAGCTTTAGTTTCGGCTCATCGGGATAGAGATAGGAAAAAAAGAGATTTTCGTGGTTTATGGATTAGTCGAATAAATGCAGTAATTCGCGAGAATCAAAAAGTATCTTATATTTATAATAATTTAATGAATAGTCTATACACCAAGCAATTGCTTCTTAATCGTAAAATAGTTGCACAAATTGCTATATTAAAAGAGAATTGTCTTTTTATGATTGCCGATAATATCATAAAAACTTAAAACCCCTTATTTACTGCAGGAAGGTATAGACTAGAAATTTGTTTATTTTGATAGCTTTATCATACGATAAAGCTATCAAAATAAACAACCATGCTTAAAAAATTATTCTTCGTTACCTATTATCTTTTTTATTCCAACAAAAAAATCAAATGGAATTATCCTAATTTTGAACAAAACATCAATCCATGTTTAATTCGAATCTAAATTCAAATTGGATTTCGAATTTTTAATTTCTATTTTTTTTTCTTAAAGGAGTAATTTTAGCAGTCGACTCGCTTTTTTCAAATTGTTTTTCGTTATTAAGAAAAGGTAACGAAGATAAAATACGAGCTTGTTTTATAGCAACAGTAATTAATCGTTGTTGTTTTAAGGTCAATCTATTTACACGTCTAGATAATATTTTTCCTTGTTCACTAATAAATCGACAAATTAAACCCATGTTTTTATAATCAATTCGGTCCCCCGATTGAATCGGGGGCAAACGTCTACGAAAAGATCGCTTGGATTTAATAAAGAGTCGCTTAGGTTTTTCCATAGTTTATTTATTCCTATTCCAAAAATAACATTGATTTAAATAAATATAATTATAATAAAGGATTTGTATTTTTTTTCTTCTTTAGCATATGTTGTTATATAACGACGGGGACATCATTTTCTCAATTCCAATCGACTAGGCGTATTGTGTCGATTCTTGTTAGTAATCTATCTAGAAATACCGCTTTATTCCTTATTTAGACTCTTTTTATCACAACCAGTACCTTCCAAAAGAACACTTACTCGGATATCTTTACCCTTGGACATGACCCTCCTTTGGGTTTTTAATTCACTTATAACTCTTTTCGGATTCGAATCTAAGAATCTAAGAAAAAGATGAAAACAACTAAGATAAGATAAAAAAGAAGAATTCGAAAAATTATGAAAGATTTCGTTCCAATTTAATTGAATCTAGTACAAAAAGAATACAAGGATCTGTAACTATATTTCGTTTCAAATTGCCAGTATTTTCGTTTTTTTAAAGTATTTTTTATGATATTGTTGCCCCAACCTATGGATTTCTGCTTTCACTTTCTTTTTCATAGGAATTGAATTAATAATTCAATTCCATTGAAGCCTGGACCAGATCCCGATCCCGAGTGTCACTCCGAATTTCAATGAGGCCAATTTAATCTTTCGTCTTTATCTTTCCTAAAAAAAAAAAAAAGAAGAGTAGGTTAATTACACATATTTAATATATAATTGGACCTTTCATCTTCTTCACCCCTTCCCGTGTCAATAACTAAAATTAAAAAAAGGGGAATATCAATGCATCTGGAAAAAAACGATTGATCTCTATCAATAGACCCGCCAAAGCCCCGAACCATAAAGTACTTACTACTGGTGCCACGGAAAGATATGTTTTTAGATCTCGCATTTCAAATCCTCCTTTCTTTTTATTATTTAAGTATTTTTTCTCTGTTGATATATATCAACAGAGAAAAATGTGGAAAACAAGACAAAGATTCTTTACAATAACACTATAAACAAATGGAAAAGGGATGTAGCGCAGCTTGGTAGCGCGTTTGTTTTGGGTACAAAATGTCACGGGTTCAAATCCTGTCATCCCTATCCCTAACAATTACTTATTCTATGATATTCCGTATTCTATAATATTCCATATTCTATGAGATGAGCAATAAACCGGGAACCTGTGAAGACGAATTCCAATTGAACATACATACTGAATATCTATATGCAAAATGGATTTGGATCATATAATTTTATGAAAACAAAACGCTCTTAGTTCAGTTCGGCAGAACGCGGGTCTCCAAAACCCGATGTCGTAGGTTCAAATCCTACAGAGCGTGATTCTAGTATTATTCGCCTGATAATTACACTGAAATAATTGAACATTCAAAAGAAAGTCTGAATTTTATCCTTGTCGATTAGGATTAAACTAAATAAATAGGGAATCACAAAAAAAGAGACATTAATGAATCAAAGATCCAACTGATCACCTCGTCGGTATTGTAAATATGCAGTTACAAATAATCCAGCCAAAGTAATAGGAATTAAACCTAACACGATTCCAAATAGAAAAACTTCAATCATTTTTATTTGTTCGAAAAGTAAAAAGAAAGGTAATATAATATCTAGCCTTAAACATAAATCTGTATTGATCATAAATCTCAACGATCGAGAATTGTAAATTGACATAGTAAGGAATTCTAGAATGTCTTATACCAAAATTTACTATTCCTCTCAAAATTACAAATCAAATAAGTCGTATTTTACTAAGACCAATAAATAGAGACGAGGTTATAATTAAAACCGATAGTAAAAAACCGAAATAACTAGTGATAGTGGGCATATAGAAACTAAATGAAATATGTTCGTTCTTTTTATACATATGTTTATAAAGCACTTCCCTAAATTTCCATTTTTGAGAGAAAAAAGAAGATAAAAAATCCTACTTGAAAGATACAATTCAAAATTGGCAATTCCTCAATAAATTCAATTATTAGAGACGAAAAAAAAAAAAAGAAATAGAGTAACATAATTTAGAAATAAATTCCTCATCTGTTACATCTACCCATCCTGTGATTTCAAATCAACATACTTCTTAATCAACTCAGGAATTAAGTAAACTGATCTAATGAAAATATTTAGTATTATTCTATAGATATCCAATAGAATTCTGTTTATATTGGAAAAAGAAAAGAAAAATTATGAATATTCAAACAAAGAATAATAACTCTGTTATTTCATTTTATTTCACTTTGAATTAATGTAGAAGAAAATAGAAAAAAAGATCTTCAACAACCACAAAAAATATATTTATTGATTTGGCAATAATTGAATTATTAAAATAGAAAATCTACTTTATGAATTATCTACTTTATTAATTATTAGAAACCCTTTTCTCATATTCCGATTTTAATGGATCTTTAGTTTCTAATCCAAAACTAATAATTTGAAATGTTAAGAACCTTCCTTTTATACTATTACTCTAAAAATTTAATATAAAAAAAATTTTTATATACCCAAACTTTGCAAAATTTTCTATCGGATTTTTGACTACATAGAGACAATCAATGAAAAAAGAAGAAAAAAATCTAGTACTAAAATTTTACACTGATTGTGAAATTTCATTGCTCTGTTAGAAGAAGGATAGCTATACTGATTCGGTATACTCAAAAGACACCGTTGGTACAAAATGGACGATCTAACAAGGATTCTATTTCAGTAAATTTCGCCTTACTGATCTCGTCTTTTATGGACTCGATCCCCCCCTTTTGACTGTACAAGAATATGTGGAGTTCAAGATGTCTGGAAGCACAGGAGAACGTTCTTTTGCTGATATTATTACCAGTATCCGATACTGGATTATTCATAGCATTACTATACCCTCCCTATTCATTGCAGGTTGGTTATTTGTCAGTACAGGTCTAGCTTACGATGTATTTGGAAGTCCCCGCCCAAACGAGTATTTTACAGAGAACCGACAAGGAATTCCATTAATAACTGGCCGTTTTGATCCTTTGGAACAACTTGATGAATTTAGTAGATCTTTTTAGGAGGCTCCAATGACTATAGATAGGACCTATCCAATTTTTACAGTACGATGGCTAGCTGTTCACGGACTAGCGGTACCCACTGTTTCTTTTTTGGGATCAATATCAGCAATGCAATTCATCCAACGATAAACTTAATTTGAATTATAGAGCTATGACACAATCAAACCCAAATGAACAAAATGTTGAATTGAATCGTACCAGTCTCTACTGGGGGTTATTACTTATTTTTGTACTTGCTGTTTTATTTTCAAATTATTTCTTCAATTAATTAGAATTAATAGAAGAAATAGGAATAGTCAATAATATATATATTAAGAATTCTTTTATCCCATTCGGAAGGATATCATTTCATAATTATCTATGACTGTTTGTTAATGTCTTTAGCATGACTGACTACGTGATTAAATGTGGAGGAAAGTGGGATAAATGGCCGATACTACTGGAAGAATTCCTCTTTGGATAATAGGTACTGTAACTGGTATTACTGTGATCGGTTTAATTGGTATTTTCTTTTATGGTTCATATTCCGGATTGGGCTCATCTCTGTAGTAATCGTATTCTATTTGGGTTTTTGAAATGAAAGTGTAAGAACTGAACAGGGATCCACTCTTTCTTTGACGAATGCAAGTGGATCCCCCTTGAGTTCTTAAGAATTCTAATTTTTTTTCATATAAATGACTACTTCTTCCGATGTTTCAAAAAATTCCATTTCATTCTTTTTTTTTTATTTGTTCACTACATATTATTTTACATATTATTTATATACCATAAAAGATTATCTGGCAGAAAGATTCTAAGTTGGAAAAAAGAGAAACTAAGATATAGGATTTTTCAGGAAGGGATTCAAAAATAGTATTTTATTGATATTTTTAGAATATTTCTATTTCAACACAAACAAGAAGGAATAGGAATCGGACTCTAGGAAAGGACAAAGAAAAAAAAAAAAAAGAAAAAACAAAGAATCCCCCTTAGAGTAACTTTTCGATATTTGAATATATATATATATTTTCTATTATACAGATATTATACAGAATATAATTACAAAAATTATCAAAAAAATTGAGTTATTTTTACGAGTTTAATATGTTGATAAATACGCGGAACTAAAAATTCATTTCGAACAATTGAACCTTCTCAAATTGTTTCTTCTTAAGAACTAAAAAGATTTGTGCTAAAATAATAGATGCCAAGAAGAACAAGAGACCTTGAACACGTAATGGATCTTGAAGTACTATTTCCGCATCCCCCTGACCAAATCCACCGACATTAGGATTACTTGTTAATGGCTGATCAAGTTTGATAGATTCACCTTCTGAAACAAGAAGTTCTGGTCCTGGAGGTATAATATCAATCACTTCACGCTCATCTAATGCATCTACTATAGTGATTTCGTATCCCCCTTTTTCTTTTCGTATGATTTTTTTGACTATACCTGCTGCTGTAGCATTATAAACATTATTATTACTCTTGCTCCCGTCAAGATAAATCTGGCCCCTTCCCCTGTTCCCAGCCTACATATATAGGATATTTTAAGAAATGAATATCTCTTTTACTAGCGGGATCCGGGGAAAGAATAGGAAACGTGATTTCATTATATTTCTGACCAGGAACAGGGCCTACTACAAGAATATTTTTTTTTGTAGGGCGATAGTTTTGAAAAGACAGATTGCCTATCTTCTCTTTAATCTCAGGCGAAATACGATCGGGGGGTGCCAATTCAAAACCTTCCGGTAAAATAAGAACAGCCCCCACATTCAAAGTTCCCTTTTTACCATTAGCTAGAACTTGTTTCACTTGCATATCATAAGGAATTCGAACAACTGCTTCAAATACAGTATCAGGAAGTACCGCTTGTGGAACCTCAATATCCACGGGCTTATTAGCTAAATGGCAATTGGCACAGACAATACGACCGGTTGCTTCTCGGGGATTTTCATAACCCTGCTGTGCAAAAATTGGATATGCATTTGAAAAGGGTGCTCGAATTATTATATATATCATGACCGATATAGAAATGGATCGGGTAATCCCTTCCTTTATACAAGAAAAAGCATTTCTAGTTTGCATGGTCTAATCATTGATCCTGAAAATTTCTACAATAAGATTAGGTAGGTCACTCGCATAGTTCCCTATCCAAGGTGGGAACCCCTTTTTTATTTAACTTTTTTTTAAAGAGGGGAAAATGAAAAATTATCTTTTTTAGATAAAAACTTGAAATTCATTGAAGTAAATCGGTTTTTCTGTCAATCATTCATTGAATGATAAATCACTACAAGTGATGGAGATATGCGATTTAAATAACGGAAAATCCAATATTTTAAAATTGTATCTAAAATGACTGGAAAAGTGGACACAAGACCGGATATAATTTGATCATTTTGAGCAAATCCAAAATCTTTATAAACGAAGCCAAAAAGTAGTTCCCACCCATGGGTTGAATGGAATCCTATACATAAATCAGTTAATAAAAGAATAGAAAAAGCTTTTATTGTGTCACTTAAATTATATATAAATTCTCGAACCAAAGAGTTAATAAGAACAAGTTCTTGATTACCAAGAATAGAATAACCGCTTAGAATAAAGAAACAAATTATATTTGTGGAGAAGTGCAAAATCGTATTCATACGATCTTCATTGTGTGTTTTGATTAATTGGATTGTTTCTTTATAAATTCCAGTACGAAGGTTTTGTATATATGTTTTCGGACATTCCTTTAACATGTCATCTAAGAAAAACAGTTCCTCTAATTCTATGAATTTGTTTAGAATACTCTTTTCTTTAATATCATTCAAGAAAATTTCGGATTGACTAGTATTCCACCAATTAATAAACCAAGATTCCAGACTTTTCTTAAATGTGAAAGAGATACACCAGGGCAAAAAGACTATAGATGTAAGATATAGAAGGGGAATGCTTTTTTTTTTTTTCATTTTTCGTCTTTAATGAACTTAACTTCATCTCTTTCGTCAACTCTATATGATAATAACTTTTCTATCAAGTATAAGCTTCATTACAAGTTATAGAGCTTCTAGATAAATTTAGATTGTATTTTATCATTTTTTTTTACTTAAACTTCGGAAGTTAGCCTTTGCCTTCTTTAATTGAGAAAAAAGAATACATAAATCGAATAAGAAATCGAAAGAATTCACAGTCAATTCCAATCCAATGAAGAAAAAAATATTGTTTCGAAAGGATATTAATTGCTAAGATTCGAAGAAAAAAGGATTCTTTTTAGAAATACACCAAGGAGCACTTCGAGTTATGACTATAATATTCAAATTTCGAAATCAAAAAATGTCCCATCTATAAAAATAAAAATTGAAATATTTTGCAAAAAACAGTTTTTTTTCAAAATATTTCAATCGGTACACTAAATAAATAGGACAATTCTGAAACTTTTTGTGCAATTTTATTTCTAGTTAAGTCCAATTTTCATCAATAAAGAAGCGGTACACCTAAAAAAAAAGATAATTCGCCAGCTCTATTTGCAATTTCTAGTGGAGTCAAATTATCTTCAATACGAGTCAAGGGAATAAACCCCTGTTCTATTGTTTCCATATAAACGAGACTCTCATAAGTAAGAGTACGAGTCAAAATACTTCGTTCTTGAACTCCTGTTATTATTCTGATAGATTTAATCTCGTTCATAGGTATTTTGAGAATAATACGACGATTTTTTCCAGGAAATCCCCAACGAAGAAAACATACTTCTTCTTTATTTTTTTTATCGAAGATATCAAAACCACCGCCAATATCCCACAAAATAATCCACCACAAATAAAAACTAATAAAGAGACCCCCAATTCCATAAAAAGCCATCGCGGCCCCTTGTGGAATAAATGGAAAATTACTAATTTCCTGAGAAAAAAGGAAAAGACCCATACCGAGATAACTGGAAATTGCAACCAACAATAACCCCAATGAACCTAAAAAAATGATAAAGGCTGAAAAGATATTGCTTATTTTTCGAGACTCTGTTATAGAATAGATCAGTACTTCTTTTGATCTTTTTTTTAAAATATTCATTACCCCCTCTTTTTCTTTTTAAGAATAATAATTGTGGAATAAAAAACCCCAGAATTTTACTTGTTTCTAAAGTAATTTTCATCAACTGGCGCTACTGAAATGTAAACCTTTAGGGGGAATTCATCCAATTGCTTCCAGCTCTAAAAAAAAGATCTATAATATTTTTCCCTACTTACCGCCGTATCTAAAAAATCTTGTTTTTTTGAACATAAAGAAATAAAGAAGCCATTGCAATTGCCGGAAATACTAGACCCACTAAAGGAACAAAAATGGAAGGAAAGTTTATCATAAATAAGGGTACCTCGATTTACTATTTGTACTATATCTATTTTTATTTTTGTCGATTTTTATTCTTATTTTTATTAAAAAAGACAGTCTATAATCACTAGAATTCCTATATCTTTATACTTAGTATATAGGAATTCTAGTGATTATAGCTAAGCCGATATATATCAGAATATACCCTTTTATGATTCTTAGTATTTTTTTATTATTCTTTTATTTTATTACTTTGATCCTGTATGTTTTGATTTTGTATTTCAATTCCATAATTTCTTTCCTTTTTAGTCAAAGAAAAGAAATTATGGAATTGCAATAACTCAGTTACAACTCCCTTTAAAAGATTACGCGGTACGATTGAATCAATTAAACCCTTATTGAATAAAGATTCAGCTACTTGTGAATCTTCGGGCACTGTCTTATTCAATGTTTGTTCAATTACTCTTTTACCAGCAAATGCAATATAAGCGTTTGGTTCGCCAATAATGATATCCCCCAACATGCCAAAACTAGCTGTCACCCCACCCGTAGTAGGAGATGTAAGTATCGATACATAGAATAATTTTTGAATTGTTTGATAATAATATAAAGCAGAAGAAATTTTAGCCATTTGCATCAAGCTCAAACTTCCTTCTTGCATACGCGCTCCTCCGGACGAACATACGAGAATAAGAGGTAAAAGTTGATTAGTAGCATATTCTACCAAACGGGTGATTTTCTCACCTACTACGGATCCCATGCTACCTCCCATAAACTTAAAATCCATAATACCAATTGCTACAGGAATACCATTTACTTGACCTGTCCCTGTTTGAACAGCCTCAGTTAATCCTGTTTTTCTTTGATAAGAATCAATACGATCTTTATAAGGTTCTTCTTCTGAATGAAATTCAATGAGATCCAGAGAAACCATGTCTTCATCCATAGGATTCCAAGTACCCGAATCAATCGAAAATTCGATTCTATCTGAACTGTCCATTTTCAAATGATATCCACAGTATTCACAAATATTCCTTTTTGATTTCCAAAATTTTTTATAATTTAATTCATAACAATTTTCGCATTCAATCCACAAATGCGTCAATTGTTCACTTTCATGGAGATTCATATAATTTTCTACTAGAGTGGAATCACTATCATTTGTATCATTCGTACTAGTTATTAAACTAAAACTAGAATTCTCACTTTCACTACAATTTCTGACCTTACCTAAAAAGTAACTATAAAAATAACTGTCATTATATTCGACTATATTACCAAAAATGCAACTATCAACACAGATTTGAGAATGAAAATAACTATCAATGCAACTATTAATATAATTGTTCCAACTAAAAGGAGTATCATACATGGAATGATCGTAATCACTCTTAATAACAGTATTCAGATAGCTAGAAAAAACCCTTAGAAAAGAATGATTGTTGTTAATCTCCAAAGTTTTATTTTCAATATCTAAATATATGGAATAACTGTTCTTCTTATTATCCCTAACTAAAAAAGTTTTATCAGATAGGAAATCCTGTATGTTATCGACACCTACTAAATAATCAAAAGAATTATAACTAGAATTATCACGATCATCCCACCTCTGAATTTTTTTATCTATATCAGTTAAAATTTTGGGTTCTTCGCTTAGACTGGTATTCTCAATAGGACCAAGACTCTCCATTGATTTACTTAATTCACACCTGTATTCGAACTTCCTATTAAGTAACTTAGAATTGAACCACCATTTTTCCATAGAGTTTTTTCCTGTATTTCCATAAAAAAAAATGTATAGTCATTGGATGAAAAATCAAATAATAGAAATATTCCATTTTGAATATTCTATCTCATTTATTTACTATCAAAAAAAAGTATATAAATCAAATAACTAGAATTAATAACTGAAAAAAATAAAGAGCGAGTCAATATTAAAAAGAAATAACAATAAAATAAGAAGAAATATGAAATAAAAAAATCACCTCATAGGGGGGAATCTATTTAAAAGTCCAATTACTATATTTAGTTACTCTTTTTTTTCCTATATTCTCTCTTTTATCTCTATACAATTTTTCATTTTTTTTGAAGATTTATGAAAATTTCATGAATTGTCTGACTATATAAAATTGCATTCTATGATTCTATATAAACAACAAGAAATAAAAAAATGAAGTATGAATATAACAAGAGAGCGGGGAGTTTTGTAAATCTATATACAAATAATCTACACCCCCTTTTTGATTTCATTAATTGAATTTCGTTTGTTGATTCGAGCTAAGTTCTATAAAAACACCTGCCTTTTTTGAAATATGCTGAACAGTTCCTGTAGGTTAAGCGCCCCTTGTCAAGGAAATGAAAGAATAACAGGAATATTGAAATAGGTTTAATTCTTTATAGGATCCACTTTCTGAAGATATCTTCCCTCTCTTTGGGGTCGAACATCCCTTAGCAACAATTCGATAAACAGCTCTTTGGGATAGATATAGATACCCCCCCTCCAAACGTACAGGAAATTTTTATCCCCGTACGGCTCGAGAATATCAAAAATTCTATGTATTTCGAAAATTATGATGTAAAATAGAGCAATAAAATCATCAAATCAATTAAACAATGACTGAAGTATTTTTCTTTCGTATTTTCTTTCTGAAAAAAAAAAACTCTTCCTATTTGTACCTCCATAACACTCAATTTGAAAAATTCTCAAAAAACTAAAAAGAAAACCAAGCAGCAGCTATTTCATTTATTGAGTGGTCTCTACTCCTCTTTCTTGCCCGTATTTCGTTTCTTTATCATTCATTTCTTTTTTCTAAAATTTTTGATAATAGAATTGATGATACAATTTGAAAATGGTATTTCCTTAATTCCCTGATTTTTTAGCTTTTCTTTGAATCTTTGGGTTTAGACATTACTCCGGGAATCTTCAATTTTTTAAAAAAATGGGAGCAACATACCTGTTTTTCTCTGAAAGAATCATAAAAAAAGTTAATTCCTGCGGATAAACTTTTTGATAAAAAAGCAATTTTACAAATTTCAACCATTTTTTTTGAACCTGGCTGAAATAAGATCCTTTCTATTTTTATAAAATAAACAGACTTATTAACTTTTTAGAATTTATTAAATTTTAGATACTTGCTCCCGAGAAATGAATAAATTCGAGTTCCATCATGTACTATTTACATCATTAATCCCTTTCCTGTCCCAAAAACAAAAAAAGGGGTCTAGTGGAACAGAACAAATGATGTCAAGTCAAGATCATGTTCGTTTGTAAAATACTAGAAAAAATGGCGGATATCAAAATCCACCCCTAATTTAATCATGTCTTTCAAGCCGCACGTTGCTTTTTACCACATCGTTTCAAACGAAGTTTTACTCTAACATTCCCTTAGCTTAGATCCAGTATGTAATTATCGAATCGTGAATAGTGATTGATTCATTCGCTACATAAGAATCTATCCTTTTTTTTACGTTTCGGTTTTTCTTATATATAATGAAAACCTTTTTAAAAGTAAAGACATAAATGAAAATGAACTTGATATTCTAGCAATATATTTTCTACTCTATTCTATTTTTATAATTTGTAAAGTAGAAAAATGATAATTTTTTTTTTCAAAAAAAGGAGGGTCCCTTTTAATTATGCGATACAATCTGTATTCAAATATGATATACATCCTAAATAGATATGCTCTGGGACGGAAGGATTCGAACCTCCGAATAGCGGGACCAAAACCCGTTGCCTTACCGCTTGGCCACGCCCCATTTTCCATTTTACATTAATAAAGACTATTATTGATATTGGTTGTTCGTCAATTCCAGTTCAAAAATTTCTATAAAAAAAAAATTTTGCGACTAGTATTTTATATGCGTATCTACATATCTATCTATATCTATAAATGGATATAGATAGATAGGATAAAACTAAATTGATTGATCATTACATACAATTCAATTAAGATATTATATAGAAGGAAGTATGATTTCTTCAATTTTTTTGATTTCAGAATAAAAAATATTTTGAAACTGGAAAAGTTCAAATAAAAGAAGGATTCTCGAGATTCTTATCTTATTTGATTCATTTTTTTACTTTTATTCATAACTCTTTATTTTCCTTTTTATTGTATTATGTATATAATGCAATAAAATTGAAAATTAGAATGAAAAAAAAAAAACAAAAATAACTTTTATTTTTTTTAAAGAACAAAATGTTTGTTATGCTTAATATCTTTAGTTGGATCTGTATTTGTATTCACTCCGTCCTTTATTCCAGTAGTTTTTTTTTGGAGAAATTGCCCGAAGCCTACGCTTTCTTGAATCCAATTGTGGATATTATGCCAGTAATACCCGTACTATTTTTTCTTTTAGCTTTTGTTTGGCAAGCTGCTGTAAGTTTTCGATGATATTTTTAATTTGAATAATGTCGTAAAAAAATTCAGAATTTTTCAGAAAACTAAAACTCGAACATTTTAACAATTTATAAGATCAGATAAGTCTTACAGTGTGACTTCTGGATTCCAATATTGAAATTTTTCAATATATAGGAAAAAAAGGGACCTTCTCATCATTTACGTTTTTTGAATTGAAAAAACCTAATCCGATTATTCGATTGGAACCCCTCACCAATCGAATACCTAGATTACAGAAAAAAAGGATTTTTGGTCAAAAGAATTATTGATAATTTGTAATAAAATAATCTACTCTTACTATCAATTCATTTTCGAAACTCATATATATATATCTCCTCATATCCTAAAAAAACTTCATTTTTTAGAAACTTAGTATCTTAGTATTAAAAGAAACAAAATATGTTGTAATATAAGAGAATCTATTCTCTTTCTTTGTCGTTTTTTAATTATCTTGGAGATTTCATAATGCTTACTCTAAAACTTTTTGTTTATACGGTAGTGATCTTTTTCGTTTCTCTTTTCATCTTCGGATTCCTATCTAACGATCCAGGACGTAATCCAGGACGTGAAGAATAGAATAAGAAAAAAGTGGATTCTGTGTTTTCTTGCTTGTGCGGAATTTTGAAATATTTTTAGGATTTTCTCTATTTTAACATCTTTAACTAGTAAATAAAAAAAACAAGTTCAAAAAAAAATACCAAATTATCAACGGAAAGAGAGGGATTCGAACCCTCGGTACAAGAATTTGTACAACGGATTAGCAATCCGACGCTATAGTCCACTCAGCCATCTCTCCCCAATTGAAAAAAAAAAGAATTACTTTGTTTATGTTATATCACATAAACAAGAAGAACAAAAAGGGAGCTTAAAAAAAAAAGAGACTTGCTTTTTTTTTATTCTTTTTTATCTTATCTATCTTTTTTTTATTATTCTATATATTTTAGTTTTCTTTTTTTCTTTTTATACAGCCAATGAGCCCGGCCAGTACCTAGTCGGGCTCTTTTTCTTTTATTCCCATGAATATTGAAGAAAAATTCTTTATTTGAATATATTTTATTCGAAAAAAAAATATTTGTAAAAATATTTGTAATTAAAAAAAAAATAAGAGATACGGATAGATTCCTATGAGATAAAACCAAAATAAGATAATATAAAAATGTTCTCTTTTCTTACTCCCTCTCTTTTTTCTGGTAACGTAAATTGTATATATATATAACCTTCAGCAAAATAAAAAAATGAAAATTATCCCGTTTTTCAAATTTCATTAGAAGATTCTCTAATGAAACATGTCAATACTCGACTTATTAGAATATTATGCCTCCCATTTCTTTATTTTGTCTGATTGCTTTGTTCAACAAAAGATACAATAATGATATTGTAGCGGGTATAGTTTAGTGGTAAAAGTGCGATTCGTTTCAAGGACCCCCCAAAAGTTAAGGGATCCCCCATTTGATTCATATGCCGATCAAAAACTTTATTTTTTACTTAAAGGGACTCCTTTATACCCCTCGATGAATTATTTGCGGTATAATATACATTATTGTAATTTGTATACAAGAAGAATCAAATCGAATTTGACAAATTGAGTTTTAAAATTATGAAACATAAGTTTTTGGAATTGGATCTATAATCCGAATTTTTTGAGTATTACTAAAGGATCTATGGAGAGAAATATACAAAGTTTCTTTCTAATCGTAACTAAATCTTCCATTTTTTTGCATAGTAAAAATTGAAGCAAAATAGCTATTAAACGATTCTTTTAGTTTACTAGAGACATCGACATTTTTTTAGCTCGACGGAAATTTTCTTCTTTTCCTAAAGATTTTCTGAAATAGAAATAGAGAACGAAGTAACTAGAAAAAAAACATAGATTGTTAGAATATTGCTCTTCTAGAGGGATCATCTAAAAAGCAAGATATTTGAAACCTATTCATACAAAAAGGCTGACATAGATGTTATGGGTCAATTTTTTTTATTGTCCATCTCTTCATTCCGTAAAGGAGCCGAATGAAACAAAAGTTTCACGTTCAGTTTTGAATTAGAGACGTTAAATCAAAATGATGAATCAACGTCGACTATAACCCTTAGCCTTCCAAGCTAACGATGCGGGTTCGATTCCCGCTACCCGCTTCTATTTTATTCTATTTAAATCTATCTTTTTTCTTCGAGAATGAATCTAGAATTCTTAAAGAATTTGTCAATTCTTCATTTTCATTTCTTAATTTAGTTTTAGTTATATATATTCAATTATATTCAATTGATTTTTCTTTTTTATTTTTTTTTTCTTTTATTCTAAATATTTGATTTATTTTATTTTTATAATTTCTAGAATTCTTTATATTTGTTTGATTCTTTAATCTTTTTAATAAGGTTTAGTTAAAAAGGTTAAAGAATCAAATATAAAATAGAAGCGTCCATTGTCTAATGGATAGGACAGAGGTCTTCTAAACCTTAGGTATAGGTTCAAATCCTATTGGACGCAAGTTGTTTGCATATCTAATTTCAACCTTGTCCTTCTATTTTTTTTGATTTATTACATTTTGATTCGAATTCATTATATATAATATTCAAATGAAATAAAAACATATTAAAAGATACTAATTATAAAAATTGGAAAATTGAATTACAAAATTATTTAATGATTCATCAATTTTTTTCTACTTGTTCCTGGAATAAAAAGAGTTCCATCTGTTCTTTAATAGCGTCCTTTAAAAGGGCTTCTGCTTCCCCAGTGAATGTCTTGGTAGAAGATATGATTTCTTTGAATTGAGGTTTATTCGTCTTTAAGTAAGCACGTAACTCAACAAGAAATTTCCTTACCTGTCCAATTTCTAATGAATCAAGATAACCATTCGTTCCGGTATAAATAGTTACTATCTGTTCTTCCACAGTAAGAGGAGCTGATTGGGATTGTTTAAGCAACTCGCGCAATCGTTGACCTCTTGCTAATTGATTTTGAGTAGCTTTATCTAGATCAGAAGCGAATTGTGCAAAAGCTTCTAATTCTGCGAATTGTGCTAATTCCAATTTTAATTTACCAGCTACTTGTTTCATGGCTTTGATTTGAGCCGCCGATCCAACTCTGGAAACTGAAATACCAACATTAATAGCGGGTCTTATTCCAGCATTGAATAGATCGGCCGATAAGAATATTTGGCCATCTGTAATGGAAATTACATTCGTAGGAATATAAGCTGAAACATCTCCCGATTGAGTTTCAACTATTGGTAAAGCAGTCATACTTCCTTCGCCTAACTGAGAACTTAATTTAGCGGCTCTTTCCAAAAGACGCGAATGTAAATAAAAAACATCCCCTGGATAAGCTTCGCGACCTGGTGGTCTTCGTAATAGAAGAGACATTTGCCGATAAGCCTGTGCTTGTTTGGAGAGATCGTCATAAATGATTAAAGTGTGACGTTCACGGTACATAAAATATTCAGCCAGAGCTGCTCCTGTATAAGGCGCGAGGTATTGTAATGTAGCTGGAGAATCCGCTGTTTCAGCTACTACAATAGTGTATTCCATTGCTCCTCTTTCTTGTAAGGTAGTCACCACTTGAGCCACAGAAGATGCTTTTTGACCAACAGCTACATAAACACATATTACATTTTGTCCCTGTTGATTGAGAATTGTATCTGTGGCTACTGCTGTTTTACCTGTTTGTCTATCTCCAATAATTAATTCTCGCTGGCCCCGTCCTATGGGGATCATCGAATCAATAGCAATAAGTCCTGTTTGGAGAGGCTCATATACCGAACGTCTTGAAATAATACCGGGAGCGGGAGATTCTATTAATCGAGATTCCGAAGCTGAAATTTCTCCTCGACCGTCAATTGGTTTAGCCAGGGCATTTATAACACGACTCAAATAAGCTTCACTTACAGGTATCTGAGCAATTCTTCCTGTTGCTTTTACTGAACTTCCCTCTTGTATCAGCAAACCATCACCCATTAATACAACACCAACATTTTTTGATTCCAAATTCAAAGCAATGCCTATAGTACCTTCTTCAAATTCCACCAATTCACCCGCCATTACTTCATCAAGACCATAAATACGAGCAATACCATCGCCTACTTGAAGTACGGTACCAGTATTTACAATTTTTACTTCTGTATTATATTGCTCAATGCGTTCACGGATAATTTTACTAATTTCATCTGCACGAATGGTTACCATGAAAATATCTTAAATTTATTTTTTATAAGAAAAAAATGATGCCTATACTCTATTGTATAATAGAAAGCCTAATCAGTTATTTTTTTATTTCATCATCCCAAACATGCCAATATTAGCACTAACAGTACGTAAATGTAACTCGTTGTTCAAGCAACTATTTAGAGTTCCTAGAGCTCCCTGTAAGGCTTGTTGTAAAACCCGCTGTCGAACTTGATTAATAACTCTTTGTTGTTCAAAATCAATAGCTTCGTTTTTGTAATTTTCTAATTGTTCCAAAGTCGTATAAATTGAATTAATTAAATTCAATTTTTCTCGTTTGATCTCAGAATAGCCATTCACCCGAAACAGATCTGCTTCTGTTTCAACTTTCCTTAAGCGGGCCTGGGCTTTTTCGAGCTGTTCAATGGCGTTTTCCTGTAATTCTTCTGAGTTTCGAATAGTTCTCCAGATTTTCTGTTTTCGATTATCTAATAAATCACGTAATGAAAGTAGACTCTCTTTCCATCCATTTCAAAATGTCTATGATCTCTTCCCGAACCAAACATGAATCTTTCGATTCATTTGGCTCTCACACTCAATTACTTATCGGAAATTTACCAATTTTTTATGTAATGAGCCTATCCTCTCTTCTCTATTCAAAGTGAAAACAATTACCAATATAAGACTAGAATATTCGGAGGACTCTTTTGACCAAACAAATATATGTCAACAAAGTTGTTTTTTTATTCAAATCCAAAGACTTCTTTTGAATTTATACATAGGTCATCCATCGATTACGCATCGTACAAAGGGGAGGTTTAAATTCACCCGTTTTTTATTTCTCGCCATAAATAGGATTCAAGCCATTTTTTTTATCGACATGAGTGTTTTATATCGAAAAAAAATCGAATAATTTTTTTGAAACCGTTTCCTTTCTGTATTAATATAGCGGTAGAAAGAGTACTACACTGCGTATAGACTTCAAACTCTTTTTAACCATGGTAATAGTCCAAAATTTTTGGTAAATAGAGAATCAAAGTGGATTACCAATAAAGCGCGAAATGCTATGGTTCTTTAAGATTTTTCTTAATTTATTCAAAAAAGAAAATGAATTCAGAAGTAATTCGCGGGATTCTGCACATTTTCTTAATTCTAACTAAACTAAAAAGTGCAGTTTGGTTAAATCCAATTTATTCTTTGAAATAAACAACTCGCACACACTCCCTTTCCAAAAAAAACCAGTAGACCTAACACTACACTAAGATTTATTGGATTTGTTGCTAAAATATCGGTATTAAACACGAAACTTCCGGCGGATGGCCAGGAGCCCAAACAAAGGAAAGAATCGGTTATATTTTTCATATGATCTCATCTCCTCTTATGAATAGACTAATTATCTTTCTAATATTCCTATTAGATAGATAATATAATAATCTAATTGGAATATATAATTATAGAATTTGATATAATTTGGATTGGTCAATCAATTGGAAGATTCCCTAAAAGAATGATACTTCTTAGAATTAGATACCAGTTCTTTTATCAATTGCAAAATCTATCTAGTTTGAACACTTTCAAAAAATTATCTTAAAAGAAATAAAATAAAAGAGGGGTTCATTGGACTAAACAAAAAGAAGAAAGAGGGTGAATAAGTATGTGAATACCTTTCAATTAGTCCTTCTCCTGTGTTCTTATCCGAACAGATAAAGAATTGTAGGAGTGAATTATTAATATAATTCGAAAAAGGAAGTCCACATATGTATTTTTATCTTTTTAGGATTAAACAAAAGGATTAGCAAATAAAAGTGCTAATGCTACAACCAGCCCGTAAATTGTTAAAGCTTCCATAAAAGCCAGACTAAGTAATAAAGTACCCCGTATTTTTCCCTCTGCCTCTGGTTGTCGTGCAATCCCCTCTACAGCTTGCCCTGCGGCAGTGCCTTGACCAACCCCAGGTCCAATAGAAGCAAGCCCTACGGCCAATCCAGCAGCAATAACAGAAGCGGCAGAAATAATTGGATTCATGAGAATTTCCTCGTAACCTACATATAAAAGAAAGAAATAGTTAATGATATAATCGACTAATAAATTCTGACTTCATTTTTCAATTACCAAGACTTTTTCAGTTAAAGTAATTAATAAAAATAAGAATTAAAAATTGAAAATAATAGTTATTAAACGAATTACTTCGAGATTTCTTTTTTCGTCTCGAACTACATAGTTTTGGGGGTGAATCTGTATAATCTTTGTTCTTCTCTTACCTTAATTTTGGAATCATTCTTTGAATTCTTCGTTTTTTTATACAATTTCTTTAGTTTTTTAATTTTCAATTCACAATTAGAGCTGAAACGCAAGGACTTTGCTTTTCTATCCCTATAGAAATTGACAGTAATAGCGAGGCCTTTTTTATATAGAAAAGATTAGTTATTTCAGATATATGGTTAGTTCATATAAAACTAGTTCATCTATAATATCATATCACATATACATAGGTTTCTTCTATGCTGTAAACTAATTTTCTTTGTGTTTTAGATTCAATCGAAATTGAAATTCATTCTTTGAAACCTAAAAAACCTTGACTGATCCCCTCACTTCTATTTTTTTTATCATGTTTTTTTTTAAGCTCCCCTTCCCTCTTTTCTTATTCTCTTATCCCATATGGATACAATCAATCTAAATAAATTCATTCGATTTCATTAATGTTTCAAAGAAATATAGGAAATTGGGTGATCTAAATGTTTTTAATTATCTTTTGATCAATTGTTGAATTAAATGTGAATCAAACGAGAATCTACTAACATTCTATATAGTATCTTTTTATCACACATTGTAAACGTAAATATCATACAGAATTCTAATTCTAGCTATTCATTTTTTTTGAATATCCAAACTAATATATACTAATCGAATAGATCTATCTATATCTATCTATATATCTATAGATAGATGTTTATTTTGTAGATTCTATTGAGCCACAATATATGTGTGGCAAGCTAAACAAAAAAGACTATTTTTGAGAAAACTAGTCAATGATGGCCTTCAATGGATTCACCTATATAAGCCGCAGCTAAAGTAGCAAAAATGAGAGCTTGAATACCGCTTGTGAATAATCCAAGGAACATGACAGGTATAGGAACTACTAAAGGTACTAAAGAAACAAGAACAACAACTACTAATTCATCAGCTAATATATTTCCGAAAAGTCGAAAACTAAGGGATAAGGGTTTTGTGAAATCTTCTAATATGTTAATCGGTAAAAGGATTGGAGTTGGTTGGATGTATTTACTAAAATAAGCTAATCCTTTTTTTGAAAGACCCGCATAGAAATATGCAACTGATGTAAGTAAAGCTAATGCAACGGTAGTATTTATATCATTTGTGGGTGCAGCTAACTCCCCATGAGGTAATTGGATGATTTTCCAAGGTAAAAGAGCCCCTGACCAATTAGAAACAAAAATAAATAGAAACAAAGTTCCAATAAAAGGAACCCACGGACCATATTCTTCTCCAATCTGAGTTTTGCTCACGTCTCGAATGAATTCAAGAACATATTCAAATAAATTCTGACCGAAAGTGGGAATGGTTTGCAGATTTCGAATAACTAGAATGGCTGAAACCAATAAGATAGCAATTACAACCCAAGAAGTAATAAGTACTTGGGCATGTACTAGGAAACCCCCTATTTGCCAATAGAAATGTTGACCTACTTCCACAGCAGATATATCGTATAATCTTTTTAATGTGTTGATAGAGCATAATAAAACATTCATATTGTCCTGTCCTCTAAAAAAAGAAGTTGAAAAAAGGGAATTATTTTTATTCAAACATCTCCTTTCCCTTTTGATTTGTCTACTTTCATTTTTGATTTTGAATACCGATACTAATTACATAAAATTTTTGTTTGTTTTCTATTTTCATTTTTGTGCAATTTCTTACTAGTATAGTAAGCGATTCCATAAATCTATGAACCCCTCGAAGCAAATTCAAGAATTTTTTATCTTATTATTAATCAAGAATTTCGTATATATCTAGACCGACCCTCACAAATTGCAAAAACTAATTTGTTAAGAATTAATCGAATTGAGGCTATAGCATCATCATTAGCTGGAATTGAAATATCAGCGAGGTCCGGGTCACTATTTGTATCAATTAAACAAATTGTTGGAATTTCCAAAGTTATACATTCTCGAAGAGCCGTATATTCTTCTTGTTGATCGACGATTATTACAATATCTGGTAAGCCCTTCATATATTTAATGCCGCCAAGATATGTTTCCAATTGAGCTAATTGTCTCTTCAATATAGCGGCATCTTTTTTTGGAAAACTATGAAATCTCCCCGTCTTTTGTTGCATTCTCAAGTCCCTGAACTTTTGAAGTCGTGTTTTTGTAGTATACCAATTCGTTAACATACCGCCGAGCCATTTTTTATTAACATAATGACACCGAGCTCTTATTGCAGCCCGCGCTACTGAATCAGCTGCTTTTTTTTTTGTACCAACAATTAAGAATTGTTTTCCCCCACTTGCTGCATCAAAAACTAAATCACAAGATTCTGATAAAAACCGAGCAGTTCTAATAAGATTTGTAATATGAATACCCTTACGCTTTGCAGAAATATAAGGTGACATTTTAGGATTCCATTTTCTAGTACCGTGGCCAAAATGAACACCAGCTTCCATCATCTCTTCCAAAATTATGTTCCAATATCTTTTTGTCATTTATAATTATCCCCACACTTTTCTTTCATTTCCAAATAGAAATTAGATCAATTTTTTGAAATGAAAGAAAGAGACCCAGTATACTGAAATAGAAAAAAATAAGTGTTCCGAAGGAACCTTCTCTTCTACTGAAAATTTGCCGTTGATAAAAAAAAGATCGGGCCATTTTTTCTATTTCATTGAATATGATTCGTTTATTTATTATGTTTCTTTTATTATACAAAATATATACAAAATAAAGTGACCGGAGATGAATACGACCTTAAGAATCATTATTTTAGGAATTCTTAAATCCTAGATTATTTTGATGTATCACATAAATTCTTTTTTTTGTTTCCGGGGTAATCTTGTTATATTGCCTTTGCTTTGAACGGTATATTATTCTTTTGAATCCAGTACCAACTGGCATCATTCCCCCTAAAACAACGTTCTCTTTCAGACCTTTCAACCAATCTATGCGACCCCGGAGAGCGGCTTTTGATAAAACTCTAGCAGTTTCTTGAAAACTTGCTTCAGATATGAAACTTTGAGTATTCAAAGATGTTTTTGTTATCCCCAATAATAGAACTCGATAGCAGATCGACTCTTCTAAGGAACGCCCAGCTCGTTCGGCCCGCAACAATCCAATTAGTTCGCCAGGCAAAAAAACATTAGACATTCCATCT